>NC_086050.1:11533467-11840161 GCF_947568885.1 Cydia strobilella
TCGCAGCAAACCTCGAGTTCAAGGTATGTGATTTGTGCACTTTCCATTGATATTTACTTGTTCCGCGATTTCTTATTAAAATATAGTATACACGGGTGTGTAAAGTTAGTGTAAACATTTTTTAGCAAATACAGTCCATTAATCAATTTTATCGTTATTGCATCTAAAAACAATGATATTCGTACAGATATTCGAGATATGAGCAAAAATCTGAAAAAGGTACCTTCAACCCCCCCCCACCCCCCTACACTCTTAGCTCACCCCCTACCCCCGAGGACTTTTAGTATGTTCATCTGGATACCACAAGGTATAACTGTACCAATTTTTAAAACTACACGAATTATTTCCGCAGATCGCCCATTTTCGGCTTAATTTGACGTAGCTATACTGTTTAAGTTAAGGATATCATCTCAAATTTCATTTAAATTGGTACAGCGGTTATTGATTCCCCACACAAACTTCCACCCCACTTTTCACACTCTCAAAAGATGTTTTGGCCATAAAAACTATCCTATGTCCTGTCCCGGGACTTAAACTATCTCTATACCAAATTTCGTTAATCTGAGAAAACATCATACCTATTATGCCTAATGAATGACTACCTATACTAATATGTGAATTTTATACTTACTATGATACACTTTTATTTTAACCGCAGAAGCTCATAAAGACCCTCTTTATGTTTCGAAAACGGCAGAGAAAGTTGCATTTTATCCTCAAGAGTGTCGAAGTAATTTCGTAGTTAGTATTTTCGTAGCGTTGGTGTTGAGAAATAATTTGAGTTTCACTTGGTAGCAAAGTTTGTCTAGACATTTAAAAAAAATTGATTATTCATTGGATAGAAACTTGCTAGAGTACATTCTGTTTTTTAAGTCAATTCCTACTCTTTGGCTAATGTCAATCATTCCCGCACCGAAAACTCCGATGTATGCTTATAATAATAATTACAGGGTCTTAATTAACGCTTTTAAGAGTTTTAAGTAAACATTTCCCAGTTATCGATCAATATGACTTATGAGAGGGCAAACAAAAATAACAATGTTGACCATTACAAACTTTGTAAGGCTGAACAAAGCCGTAAGCAATAACAAAATATGAAATTGGAAACAAGTCAATTGACCCGAATGGAGGGGTGCGTATACTGCGTATGCACACAGTATTCCCGTTGCGGACGAAGGAAGGAAGTCGAATGATTAAGCCTACCAGGTTATGCTGAATCTCAAAATCCCACCAAAATCTGTCAAGACAATGCGTAAATGAAAATCACAGTGTGACTATTTAAATTCTATTTTACTCAATACTAGTTAAACGCAAAAAAAGTATTTAAGGAAAAAGAGATTTTTACGAAATTAAATGGTTTTGAAATATAAATATTTTTTTCAGTTAAGTACTTATAGTTCGATGGATACCATAAAGTCTCGTTCTCGTTTTTAAACGCAAATAGTAATTTACAGAACGCTTTAGTCAGTCTAAAGGGGCCCACTGACTATCAGTCCGCCGGACGATATCGGCCTGTCAGTTGTTCGGAACTGTCAAATTTTTGTTCTAACTGATGACAGGCCGATATCGTCCGGCGGACTGATAGTCAGTGGGCCCCTTAAGCTAAGCTGGACCGACTTTTAAAGAAAAAAGTGAGGTGCAGCATGCTAGCTTGGTCCTACTCTATACCTTTGTGTACAAAGAAATCGGACCACGGGACACTTACTGCACGCTTTTAACTGTTTAATTAAATTATTTAACCGCTTATCATCAACCGTTTGCTTGTTTGCGAACGACGTAGTGTCATAAATACATCATTATTTTCCGAGTACAATAAAAATGATAATGATTAGTGTTATACCTTGTTATACTGGTATACCGGAGTGATCGACCTCCCTAAGTACGGTACGCGGTTGTAACAACACCCTGCGTCTCGCCCTGAGGTCTCGCCACTCGAAACTTTTTTTGCGTAGGGGCGTAAATTGGACGCGGCTGATAATTTCGACATTAACCAGCAGTAGCCGCCTGTCAGGGTTTGGCGGGAACAGCGCGTTTTATGTCAGTTTTTGTGCACTCCAATGATGGATAGGATAACAGAGTAGTTAAAATGAATGAATTGTTTGTATTTAGTACCGATGTGATTTGGAGTAGGTACTTCCCGTAGGTTATTCAGAATGAAATCACGTTTTCTGACTAAATTGATTTCAATTTCAACAAAATGTTTTTAAAACCAGTATTATGTACTACACAGACTGTTTTAAATATATATACTGTATTTTAATAAAGATAATTATTTACAAGATAAATTAAAAAACATTAAAAACCTAAAGTTGCATGGGGTATCGTCCCCAGGACGCTTGCTGCGTTTCCCCGCTGGATTGCCAGACTAGGCGCTGAGCGAAATATTCGCCCGCTAGTAAGTCGCCAGACACCCAGACAAGTTTATTAGAAATTTCTGTTTTTGTCTTAATACTTGTAATACATACCGTGTCAATAGTTCTCTTAAATTGTCCCTAGATCTAGTTTTATGTTGACATATTCCCTTAGGAAGTTCGCGGCAGGGTGTGACAAATAAGACCCATTTGTGTTCTGTTGTTTACTTTGGTATTTTAAGTCAATTCTTCGTAATATACCTATTTTATAAAATAATATTTTTTGTAAGATCTGTTCGCTAATGAAACTTCGTTAAACTTTATACTTAAAACACAAGATTTAAGGTAGTTAAGACTAAATTCAAAATGTTTACTGTCTAAATCGTTTTATACCTCAAAAACCTACGCATAGTTTAAATTTGTGGTTATATAAAAAGTCTACGGTGTACAATAGTCATTTCCGCATTGGTACCATGATGATTTTAATTAGGTTTAATGAGATATATGTAGACGTCTGGACTTAATCTCAGTCTGACACGAGCAGTACGAATGTTGCTCGGGCCCATATTCAGAAAATAAATTGCAATATTATATACCAATTTAATATGAATACCAGGCGTGCCGTTCTCACATATCTAGGCTACGCTCTACAGCAAGCGAGCAGAGTTGATTAATTATGTTTTGATATCATTTTTAAACCTTAACAAACAAATAAACATTTCAGAATAAGCCCCAGTATCATCAACGCTCATGTATTGCGTAGGTATATTATCAATTGGTAGAGATTCACGCACATAATAAAAACACTATATCGCATTAAAAGGCCATAGGTCCTCGATACGGTAAATATCAACTTTATTAGATAATTTTTAAAGTAATTATTTTTGTATGGCAACATATATTTCACCAACAGCACGTCGCCACTTAATGTGGAAAACGAGAATAACACACGATAAGCTGTCGTTTTTGTAATTGATTTGTGTTATAGGTACCTATTCGTAAATCAGAATAGTAACTCGTTCGAGAGACAAGGTGATCTTTGACTGCTATTGATTTTGCAACCGAAAAGGTTTGATGCATCAGCATCAGCAAAAACACAACACTTTAATGGCATTACGATTACACGATATAGATTGCCGGGACAGTTTCTGTTTACCATTAAAATATGTAGTTTGCCCAATAGTAAAATGGTCTCAGAAAATATATAAAATTCTGCAGTAAATTCGTCTTATCGAAGTTAGGTATGTTTTACGATCGACTGCGTAACTTACGATGATACTGTGTCTTGTATAACAATAACAAAGTTGTAACAACTAGTGTAAATAATAAAAACGTGTTCCGTTTTCTCATGTAAATAGATACATATCTACGCAGTGCTTTTTAGATAAATTAATGATTTTAAAGGATTACGAAACCTACAAAATGCAGTATATTGTTCAATTGAAATAGTCAACTCAGTGATGGTTGTTATTATTAATAGTTTTTAATTTATTTTCTTATGCAGCACTAAGCGCGATTGACCTTTCAATCCGTGATCTAGATACTATATATTTCACACGCAAGTACGAAAGTCATTAGTGATGGTGGAAAACAACATGTAAATAAATAAAAGTGTTACTTACCTGCTGGACGCTGCATTCGGCACCACAGTTGACGTCGAAGCGGCCATCTCCAGTACGGTTCTGAAACAAGCCATAACATTTACCTAGTAACAAAATACTTTGACAGCGTTTAAAAAAAAAGAGTAGTCGACGTCCAAAGTGGATAACGCACAGAGAAAGCACATGAAGTTCAAATTGATGTCAATACACTAACAGCAAAGAATGATCGCGGTCATACAAAGTTACCCATAGACATTGCTTTTGATGGATAGACTGGAAAAAAGCATATTGGCGAAATAAAATTGTAATTTCTCGTCACAGGTAGGCCTAATCATTGCTTTAGTAAATTTGGTTAGGTATTGGTATAATCCTAGTACCTATAACCTACAATGCAGAGGCGAAAGACCTGTTAATCTGCTTATCTAACTAATTAATTTAACAAATCTATACTGACATTTATTGTATACCACATCGCATCGGTGACCATTAAGCCCGCTTGATGGTAAGCTGTTACCGTAGTTATGGATGCCAGCGACTCCAGGGGTGTTACATGTGCGTTGCCAACCTCTTTTAAAACCAAAACACTACTTTTTTTAAGAACCTCATACATAATGTACCATGTCTCCTCTTTCCGCTCTAAACTCAGCTGGTTTCCTATACGTGTTCGTCGAAATATTCGCATGCTTTGCACCCTCTTTTCTGTTATTAATGATCCCCAATCTCCCGAATATCTCAAATCTTTCTTCAACTACTATGGTGTTTCTCGTGTCCGTCAACTTCGCTCTACTGGCAACCTTTCTTTGTCCATACCATCTCACCGAACAGGTTTCATGTCCTTTTCTTTCTCTATTCAGGCAGCTCGCCTTTAGACAGTGTCCGAATAGATTTGCATTTAAAAAATCCTTATGGTAGAAGAGCCGGCAGTAAAGTTTCGAACCAACGTGATACCGCGATGAGATGCACAATGGTTTCCCATAAAAGTGATGCTAAGTCCGAATTTGATAGTCTGCCAGGCCGGAACTGGCCGAAAGTACAAAAAAGATAGCCACTTCCGGTGCGAAAAAGGGGGGGTCATTTAACCCATCTGATACTGCAATAATAGCTATGGCATCAGTTAGAAATTTACTGGTAGATACAGAAAAGCGAAATCTGCCAGTATGATTCCTGCCGGAAGTGCTTGGCATACGCTCTCAAAGGTGACCATCGGGACCCCTAAATTAACCCATCTGATACCAGCATGAAACCAATTCCAGTCGGTAGATATGAACCTTCTATTCAGGAATATATAAGTCTGCCAGGGCGTTTTCAGCCGAAACACCTTGACATACGAGATTTTGTGGCGCAACATCCGTGGTACCCGTATTTCGGAATTGTACATATTACGGACATTTCAAATACCGCAGGCTTATTAATTTATTACTCTATGCTTATATTTGTATATTATTACGTTATTAATAACATATATTTATAATAAATTAAGTTAAAATAAATTAAATAATGTGATTAATATGATGGATAGTAATTGAATTAGCTATATGAATCGTTTGTCTTTGTCTGTCATTTTGACTTATGTATTTGTAAGAAAAGGATAAAACATAATTTAACTAATTAAGGCTCGTAAAGTTTTACGAATAAGGGGGTATTAGTATTCATAACTAAATCAGGCTTGAAATGCGACATAAAATGATTTTTGGTGGTTTCTTTTACGCTTGAGGCGTTTTTTCACCTATTTGGTGTGTCTAATCACTATCTTATGTCGGGGAGAGAGGGGCAAGACGAGTAAGACGGGGTAGCGGCTTTATATGGCGACACGACTGACCAACCATCAGAATCCCTTTAGTGCATGACGATGCGTCGCCATCATGGCAATCAGTTCGCACAGTGACCGGCTAGACAAATGGTGTCGTTAATTATTTATTTGCAACAAAACTGTTTTTGCCATATTCCTTGTTATTTCTAGGGTTCCGTACCCAAAGGGTAAAAACGGGACCCTATAACTAAGACTCCGCTGTCTGTCTGTCCGTCTGTCACCAGCCTGTATCTCATCAACCGTGATAGCTAGACAGATGACATTTTCACAGATGAAATATTTCTGTTGCCGCTATAACAACAAACTATAACTAATTGTTTATAACACCTGTATTCATTACATTCATGTAATGCACAATTGATGCATAAATGATTCTAAAAACATAATAAAATAAATATTTAAGTGGGGTTCCCATACAACAAACATGACTTTTTGCCGTTTTTTGCGTAATGGTATTATGGTACGGAACGCGACTCGCACTTGGCCGGTTTTTGTGTTTTATTTGGTTTGCGTTTGTTTCCTTATTATCACCAGCACATATATACTGTTAATTTATTCCTATGGCCCAGCAATCACGCCAACAGCTAAGGACTTGTTTGGTTTCAAGTACGGTTTTTTTTTACTTTCGAATTTCATTAGGCACATGGGGCAAGATAGGGTTGACGGCCGTAGTTTTAAAGTGATAAACTGATGAAGAATTGCGGATTTGAATTTATTTATTCTTCTCTTGTAGAACGGTGAAAAAGTATAAAAGAAAGTCAAATAGAGGAGAGTGGTTAGAGGCCAAGAAAAAAGCGGTGGATGCTGTTATAAAGGGAAGATGGGGTACATGTTAGCTGTTAGCTGTAAACACATTTTCTGTCTCTCAGACGATTTAAGAAATAAAAGTAAAACAGTTCGTGAGAAGGTATTAGACGATGGACCCAATATCCAAAAATTGAAGTTTTGTTTAGGCCCTAAATATAATATTTCTATGAATCATTCTTATCTTGTCCGGTAGGGGTTCCCCCATCTTACCATACCTGGGGGGCAAGATGGAGAGTAGGCACTTTTGGCCATTTTAATTTATTTTTAATTTAATTATCTAACTAGAGAGTTCCTAGTAAGTGTTGATTATGAAAGACTGATTACCAAAGATAATTATAAAAATAACAAAAACTTAAAAAGAATAGCATTTTTAGTTTTATTGGACTTGAAACATTAAGTATACCGTCATTCCCACCTCTCCCCTACATTTCTTGACGTTGACGCAAAAATGACGTAGTTTAACATTCAGGGTGTTGTTTTATAACACTACAAATTGAGATAACTAATCTATTGACGACCGGTCTGGCCTACTTACTGCCTGCAAAGCCGATGGTCTTGGGTTCGAATTCCGATAAGGGCATATATTTGTGTGATGAAAACATATATTTATTCCTGAGTCATGGTTGTTATCTATGTATTTAAGTATATATTTATCTATATAAGTATGTATGTATATCCTCGCCTAGTACCCATAATACTCCCAATATTTATAAATAACAACAGAAATACATCATCTGTGAAAATTTCAACTGTCTAGCTATCACGGTTTATGAGATACAGCCTGGTGACAGACGGAACGGACGGACAGACGGACAGCGGAGTCTTAGTAATAGGGTCCCGTCTTTACCCTTTGGGTACGGAACCCTAAAAATGATGTAAAATGCTCATATTTGGATTACTGGTAAAAATCGTCCTTGACGTTGAAAATCCTGTCTTTTCACACCCGTTTACAATAAGTATGTAATAATAATAATTTTGTTCATTTTGGTAAATAAAGGATATTGTAATTTAAAATTATTTTATTATTTATATATAAGGTGCTAACAAATTAGCTACAGAAATTTTACGAGATGGTACTTTACACTAGAACAATTAACTTTTAACAGAAATTAAGAAATTTTCTCATAATTTTTATTTTATTTACCGAACAAAATAAATAAACTATAATTATATCTAAAAAATAATCATCATGTATTTAACTGCTTGTTTGTCTTAAATGTCATTGTCAACGTGTCATTTGATTTATCAACGTGAAGTGGCCAGTTACGTTTTATATTTAAAAGAGGTTTTAGAATCTGTTCAATGAGGTCTCATTTAATTATCTCATTAACAGAGTTTTTTTACAAAGCAAATTTGATTTCCAATTTTCTCAAAATAACATCATAAAACCTATAATGTTTCATACTTACATATACTTCAGGAGCCGAGTACTATCAACTGTAAAGATATCGGTAGCTAATTTGTTAGCACCTTTATAAGGCAAACAAAGAAGTACAAAGCCGTAAGCAGGTATTAAATTAATGCCCAAATTATATTGTGTATATTAATAAATTTGAAATATATGTTATTAATAACGTAATAATATACAAATATAAGCATAGAGTAATAAATTAATAAGCCTGCAGTATTTGAAATGTCCGTAATATGTACAATTCCGAAATACGGGTACCACGGATGTTGCGCCACAAAATCTCGTATGTCAAGGTGTTTCGGCTGAAAACGCCCTGGCAGACTTATATATTCCTGAATAGAAGGTTCATATCTACCGACTGGAATTGGTTTCATGCTGGTATCAGATGGGTTAATTTAGGGGTCCCGATGGTCACCTTTGAGAGCGTATGCCAAGCACTTCCGGCAGGAATCATACTGGCAGATTTCGCTTTTCTGTATCTACCAGTAAATTTCTAACTGATGCCATAGCTATTATTGCAGTATCAGATGGGTTAAATGACCCCCCCTTTTTCGCACCGGAAGTGGCTATCTTTTTTGTACTTTCGGCCATTTCCGCCGTGGCAGACTATCAAATTCGGACTTAGCACCACTTTTATGGGAAACCATTGTGCATCTCATCGCGGTATCACGTTGGTTCGAAACTTTACTGCCGGCTCTCCAACCATTACGTGAGTACTTTGCTGGCAGAACGATGAATTCTTAGTGTTTCTGTTTTGCAAGTTTCATCTGATATCTTATGTATTTGTATGTATGTATATTGTATGTATTTATATGAATATTATATATACCGATATATGTATGTTTGTCTATGCCTATGCATTATTTAAGTATACTTGTATATATGTAATCACTATGTTGCACCGCCTACAAATTCTCTGCTTTGCCCGAAGGTTGACTGGTAGAGAATGCCTCATAGCATTAAGTCCGCCTTTAGTACGCTTGTATTTTCTTTTGTGTAATAAAGATTAAATAAATAAATGTAGCTCCTAAGTCCTAAGTAAAACTTCGTGGGGCGAAATTCCTCTGAAACGGATTGGTGCCCGACGTCAGGTCTTAATTGTGACTATAATATATGCAAAAAAAAAAGATTTTATTTAAATGTCGGTATGACTCACATGATAGTTTAAACGTAAATCTCCTTACCTACGCAGATCTCCTTTAAGAAAAATGATAATTTGTTAGGGAAAACCCAATTCTATACAACACATAGGTATATGGTATATTACATATGCAAGATCAGCCACGGCGATTAGGATCCAGATTTAAAAACCGGCCAAGTGCGAGTCGGACTTACGCACCGATGGTTCCGTACTTTTTAGTATTTGTTGTTATAGCGGCAACAGAAATACATCATCTGTGAAAATTTCAACTGTCTAGCTATCACGGTTCATGAGATACAGCCTGGTGACAGGCAGACAGACGGACAGCGAAGTCTTAGTAATAGGGTCCCGTTTTTACCCTTTGGGTACGGAACCCTAAAAATATCCTCTTTAACAATAGGTTATTTTTAAATTGACAATAAAGTCGCGTATAGGTCGATTTGTACACTTTGGCTTCTATAGGGGACATCTAAAGGATCGCAATCGCAAGGTCCACAGCTTACAGAGCCACTAGTATTATTTTATTAATAGCTTTCCTTAGCCCCAACGGATACTATGTTCCTCAAAACACCGGCATACGCCCATGCACACGACATTTTTTAATTAAGGTCCATATTTTTTTAGATATTGTCCACCGGAGATACAGTAGCGATTCCTTCCGGCCGCGCGCGCGCAGCGGACCGTGCTATACCTGTGTACCTGCTCTAATTGATGCGTTTCGAACGGTTACAGGTAAAATTACCTTGATTATATCATTTTAACTAGGAGGCTCGCGCCAATATAATTATGTAGGTACGTACAGTACAGGTAACTACGAGCGAAATGCAAATGCGCGAATAATAACCAAATGACATGATTTACATGTCAGAATGTATTAAGTTTGATATGGCCTCTATGTCTGTCTTTTGCGCGGGAGTACTGAATTGTGAGTAGTAAAATGGCGTTGACCGCGTTAGTTAACTGGATATGTGTTTTGTCGAAATTTCATTTACTACTTATCTTCTGCTTTCTTTCTTCTATATTCTAAGCTTTCTGGCCCCCGTCCCTAAATATTTTTTTCGTAGAAGATAAATATAATGACCGATAACTAAAATAAAAAAATATAACAGCGTCATTTCTTGACATCAAACCTATCTAAAAACCGACGCTAGGTGTTTGTCACAAAACTAACAATTTTTTTTATGGAAAGCCGCAAATATATCAGTCAATCCGTTTTGGAGTTAGAATTATTAATTTATATTGAACACATGGAACAAACACACAAACTCTCATTCTAAATGCATAATATCGGCTCCGCGTTCCGTCGGGGGTAAACACACCGCAAGCATCAGGGTGCCAACTCAAACTAAAACAAAAAGCTTGTCTGTGTCTAATAGAACTAACACAACCCAAGGGTAGTGCTTCAAGTTACGTCACACGTATTATCCATACTCCATACTAATATTATAAATACGAAAGTATGTCTGTCTGCTACCTCTTCACGCTTAAACCGCTGAACCGATTTAGTTGAAATTTGGTGTAGAGTAGGGAGTGCTAAACCGGGAATTCCCGGTTCTCGTCACACAAACTCAGCACCGGGAGCATTCCCCAGTTTAGAGATAGTTTGAGTCCCGGGGAAGGACATAGGGCAGTTTTTATCCCAGAAATCATCCTTTAAGGGGCTAAAAAGGGGGGTGGAAGTTTGTATGGGAAATCTATAATTAAAAAGCAGATTGGATAAAAAATAAAAGCTACCCAAATTACTAACTCCACGCAGAGAAGTCGCGGGTAAAAGGTAGTATCTATATAAATAAATAAAATAAATATTAGGAGGACATCTTATTTATTTATATAGATACTACCTTTTCATCAGATCAACCTAGCCCCAAACTAAGCAAAGTTTGTACTGTGGGTGCTAGGCGACGATATACATACTTATATAGATAATTACAAACTTATATACATAGAAAACACCCATGACTCAGGAACAAATATTTGTGTTCATCGCACAAATAAATGCCCTTACCGGGATTCGAACCCAGGACCACCGGCTTCACAGGCAGGGTCACTATCCACTTAAGCCTGACCGGTCGTCAATATTATTTATAATTACTTATAACAAGACCTATTCCACATATATATAATTTTTGTTCAATTTTCAATAAAAATAAAAAAAACATTTAATACTTACAAATTACAATGGACACAATCAAACTAGAGGCCACCGTGAACATCGAAA
This sequence comes from Cydia strobilella, assembly GCF_947568885.1. Lineage (NCBI taxonomy): Eukaryota > Metazoa > Arthropoda > Insecta > Lepidoptera > Tortricidae > Cydia > Cydia strobilella. The sequence continues at coordinate 11,544,807 of NC_086050.1, forward strand.
TTCGAAGATCATCTACCTCCATTTTGCTCATGCTAATTTGAAGTGGATTTCGATTTAATTTTCGTAGTAGGTCCATAGGTTACCTACCCCCGACCTTTGGTGCCCGTCGGTTCCCTGCAAAACAACCAGCGTGAGACCGGAACCCGTTCGGCAGCACCTCGCGGGCTTCTCGCCGAAACTCTACACCTGCGGTTTTGACGTACGAGATTTGTTGGTTGCAGCCTGTCCCAAAACGTTCACTGGGATATTGGATTCGCTATTCATGGCTTGGGAACAATTTGTTTTATTTTTTTAAAAGGTTAATTTTGTTTGGACAATTTTATCATCGGCTCCATCCCTATAACATGAAGTATTTTTGAAATATAGGATTTCCATCCCGCTTACCATCAGGCGGGCCGTATGCTGTCACCAATGACACTATATGAAAATGAAAGGTTATTAGCAGCATATACATTACCGAAGCGTTTGTCATAAGAATTACTTACCAATCTTCGTAGCACGTCTACGAGACTACGAAGTATGAATAGATACGAATCTCAAAAAAGTCGGATTCTAAGTGCTGATCACACTAACAAAACTAAGAGTGGTATATTAAAACATTCAGTCATCCATCTCTTCTCTAAAGGATCAAGGACAATCCCGTCTGGAAGTAAACAAAAGATAGAGCGGCAACGCTATATTTAGCGAGAATGCGTTGATTACAGCGGTCCGCTAATAATTGTCACAATTAGTTGTGCGTTGAACCTGCGCTAGCGTCGGCAAACTGACAGACGCGGTTTGCATAGGCGGGTATGATTCCATGAACACTGGAGGGATCACAAATCGGTATTAGATAGGAATCGAAGAATAATTCTTGTGCGCTTATTTGCACTTATGTTTTGCGCGTAATGTTAACGAATTCAAATTCGACGATGTCGAGTTAAGACATGTGGAAGATCGTATAACGCATATAAAACACACACACTCATTAGTTGTTGCACGAAAAATAAGAGTAGGTATACATTATATAAATTAAAATAGAAGTGAAATAGAAACGAATATGAAAAGAAACAGATTTAGCTGTTGTTTGATCGCTGTTATGTAAAGCTTTTCAGCAAAACTTGTATGGTCGAAAAGTTCGAAAACTTCCTTCGGACTCGGCGTGCTGATTGTCGTTGTTGTTGACGTGCACTTCCCTGTTAGCTTCTGCTTCTGTTTCAACCGTAACAACCCCGATGAAAATGATATATGATCAATGTTCAAACAAAACATAGTTCATTTGCAAGATGGGTGTTGCATCATCAGATCATCATTACACGAACGATCATCCCCTATTACAATGTATATAAGTATGTATTTATTTATCCATATACGTATGTACGTATATCGTCGCCTAGTACCCATTAGTACAAGCTTTGCTTAGTTTGGGGCTAGGTCGATCTGTGTAAGATTGTCCCTAAATATTTATTTTGTTATTAAACAAAACCGAAATATAGCTAGCTTGTCATTCAGTCAGTGCCACGGCTTTTTAAAACTCCTTTAAAACAATCAAAACAGATCCAAAGCTAAGATCTAAAATAATGTAGCCGGTTTAACGTTATCCTTGAACAAATTGTTAAGTAGGTTAGTGGTCGACTCGCGGGTCTATTATCAATTTTGGTGGCCATACCGGGCCAACTGGCAAGTTCGGCACCGGCTTGTTGAATACTTAGCCTTTTTATCTCATTCATGATTGTTCATGCTATAATCTACTTAGTCACATTTCCATATGTAAACATAATATATGCAAGGACTGCAAGGTTTATTTTAGACATGTGACATGTAGAAACGTGACAAGAAGCGCTGGCTGGACGTCGTGATAGCGGACATGCAAGAGAACAATCTCACACCTGAGGATGCCAAAGACCGGGCAAAGTGAAGTGAAGATTGAGTAGGAAAGCGGACCCTGGCGCTAGGCCGGGAAAACGCTAGGTCAAAGAAGACTATCATACATGCCGTCAGTGTTGTTTTTAGAGCTGAGAAGTTAGACGTGAAAATTATTCATATAACGGTTAAAAACTTTTTTTGTGTGAGTTAAAACGATATAGTGGACAACCGCTTCTCCATACAAACCTAGTCCTCATTTTCCCAACTAGATATAGGCATTATAGAAAATATTTTTTTTATACAGTTGATCAAAAAGTGCTTCTTTTCGTGGCTGTTAAGCGTGCGGAAAGTTGGTTTTCGCGAACTAGTGCTTTTTACTTTACCAATTTTTTTAAATTTTTACTTGTTCTATTTCATGACTACTTATTGATGAGTGTTAATATTAGTTTCCTTTAAACGTCGTAATCAACATAAAAACCTACTGTTAATGTAAGAATACGAAAAATATGCATATTTCATATTTTATTACTTACCTCTTCATCATTATAAGTATTATAACACGTTTATTTTTTAATGTTGAAAAACCGTTCTTAATAAGTTGTCTGAATGGAACGGAACGCCTGTCAAAGAAGAGGCGTATTTTCTTACTGCAAGAATGTTTTAAGTTTCCAAAGGCAACATTCGATATTGTGTTTATAAATATACGATACACAAATAATCATAAATAACGATATTTAGGTAATAATAGTACAATGTTTTAATATTTACAATTGTTTCTGTCTTATACAACATGCATTTGAAAGAAAACTTTCATTGAAGTGGGTTCAATAATAATAACAAAATCTATTCTAGTCGAATAAAAGCTAGAAAAACACTTCTTCATAATGTCAATGTCAATGATGCCACAGAATTAATGATATAAAAGTTTCGAATTCCATTCCTTACTTGTTGCTTTTCTTATTTTTTCGCAACTGTATTAAAAAACGTCGTTCGATACACGTGCGGAAATGTCACTCTTCACTCGTCCCGAGTCTTGCCATATCTCGGTACTCGTGAAGTAATGACATACTTTCCGCACTAGCATCGAAATGTACTACTACACAATTTCATGTAGTGACTATCTATAGCTATGTCATGCCTCTTTGTTCGATTATTTCGGATTTTTAAATAACTATAAAGGCTATCAAAAGCTATTTAATATCTGTTTTTTAATTCTAACTAAGAAATCGAAGAAATCGAACGAAGGGGCAACTATGGTTCACATACATAAAATTGTATCAAAATAGTTTTCATAATGCATACAGGGATGAAAATGAGGACTACGTTTGTATGGAGAAGCAATCGTCCCCTTTCCTCTTAAGGTTAATAAATGTCTATTAATAAGGTTATCATTTAAAGACGGGTGCTGCCTCTGCGTGCGTTCCATGACTCGGGAAAAGGCAGCATCCACTCGGTGCACGGTGTACCCCTTACATTTCATTAAAATGTCAAAAGGGTAGGTACTCTACGTGTTGGCTTCGGCTCCGCACACGTCTCCCAAATGTTCCGTGATGGGAAAGACTAAGCCTAATTTCCTTGCTCGATCATGCATGTCATGTGAGTGGGCATTTTCGAACTTTTTAAAAGCTGTATAATGATAATCTTTGTAAAGTCGTTAATTTTTATATATTTATTCTACAGGAAAGCCGCCTGTTTTCCGGAATGTTTTTGACCCATACAAATAAATCAAGTTTTATTTACATTAATAAAATACGCAAGACAGATAGGTATACAATATATCTACCGAATGTACCTAATAGTATGGTACCTACAAATATATCTTATATCAATGTAGCGAAAATAATAAAATTGTCGTAAATAAGTGTAGATAAGTCGGTTGCGACTTACGGACAAAAGTTCCGCATATATATACTTTTTTGCAAGTAGGTATATTGCAATTTTTCTACTGACTGTAACTAAACAGTATGTTTGTAATTATTAAAAATATATTGGGTACAGGATACATTGTCAAGGTAGGAGTGTCTATAAATTGATGTTTACATACAGCAAACGGGAACCGGTATATTTTCGCAAAACAAACCTGGAAAGGACATTTCTCATTGCACCGATCCACAGCTTCCGCTCCAAATTTCTCGACGATGGCAGTGTAATCGCAGCCAATTGGCTGAGCGGACAAAGCCAATCCGAGCAGCGCGAGCACTAGCCATTTGTGCCAATTCAGTGGCGCACTCATTGTGGACACCATCACTCGGCATATCCTCACAATCACATCACAACATAGTCCCAAATTGTTGGGATCAATAGTACAAGCGACGAAGTTGGTCCTTCGATCGGCTCGGCGGCATATCGCGCGCGTTTGAAAGGAACGGTTAGCGTAGGCGGGTGCGCGCGCGCCGCGAAAGCTACTTGCGGACTGAAGCCGCGCGCTACGAGGCTACGGTTACGTACAACTATTCTGTTGTTACGGTTGGACGCTACTATTATGCTACCTGCCCGGCTTTATTATGCTACAATTATGTTGCTGTATTTGTATATGTGTTTACATTGATGAATTAGATACATGTTTATATATTTGAGAGCATTATATTTTTTTATTGTATGCGCACAATAAAAGTACAGTATGCTGGCTAACAAAAGTTGTTGCGGAAACTGAAACCTTAACCTTTTTAAATAATACAATATAACTATGACGTGTAATATGAAATATTATTATAAATAAATGAGTATGAGTATGAGTATACCTATCGATCTAATCTAACAATAACACAAAATAATTTGTACATAATTAATGATTAATATTTATGTAAGGCCTGTGCCGAAAAAAAACTGTAAATTTCAAACGGCTGTAATTTTATTTCTAAAGCAAAATGACGACAGCTTACAGGATGGCCAAAAAATATGTGCGTTCCCGTTGCCAGTGCGGTTTTGGGATTAAACTGAGCAACTTTTACTATGGGACCATCCACGAAATCGCGAAAAAAAAATACCCTCTCATACAAAATGGACCAGCCAAAACGTATGAAACAACCATGTTTTTTTTCGCGATTTCGGGGTTGGTTCCGTAGTAAAAGTTGCTCAGTAATCCCAAAACCTCCCTGGCAACGGGAATGCACTTATTTTTTAGGCACCGTGTATAATATGAGCGTCAGGAAAAATATTCGCAAATCAGGAATTTTGTGAGGTAATTCAAAATTTATATGGTAACCCTTAAGCGCGAGCCATATGGTCTCGTCTTAGCAACATTTTACATGAAAATGTTTTTGGTGGGATTAATTTTCATGAAATTGAAACGACTCCAAATGTTATTACTTGCAGATATCGTTCATAAACTTATTGAGTGTACGCGACTACGAGTAAGTATATACCTATAGCGAGATGCAAAATTGCATGGACGCATTATGAATTTACGACTTAATTTATTTACAGTAGCCATGCAAATATGCGGCTGGGTTTACGGTACACCTCTTTGTAAATAAGTACCTTACCAACTTACTATAAGCCCGAGGGTTCCGTACATATTATAAACAGTTCAGGGATTTATGATTTAATTACAAATGTATAGTTTTTTAGATTTTTCCCTTTAGGTACTTATAGTATAAGACGGTATTAGGTACTTAACAAATTTCATAGTTCTAGGTCAACGGAAAGTACCTACCCTATAAATTTCAACTCTATATAAATATACATTCACGCGTTCCCGTTCCAGAGATAAAGGGTCTTGACTTGACAGACAGCCGGACGGACGGATAGACGGACAACAAAGTGATCCTATAAGGGTTCCGTTTTTTCCTTTTGAGGTACGGAGCCCTAAAAAGGTCTTGGCGTTTTATACATTATTCTGGTCTTTTTGCTAAAATATCGTTTATTTTGCCAGTCAAATCTAGTTACCTAATACCAAAACGCAACTGGGTTTGTCTCTATACCTTAGGTTCATTGCAACAAAATGCATGTATAACCAGTATAAAACACTACCCGCACGGTCATTTCTGTTCCCTTAGTACTATGATGAAGTCAGCGGTTAGAATTATTTATGGCGTGGGCTCGTTCAAATAGAAATAGCGCGGTAAATTGCGCCAATGTACTTAATAACAGTAATAACTGATTTACGCCTTGTATAAAGTAATGTAAGGACGCTAAACACGAACAATTTCGTACATGACCCGCATGTTCCTATCTCTATCGCACGCGCATGATTATATAGTCCCGCCGATGATGCCGGCGGTCAATGCCTCTCTATCGGGACAGCAATATACAGTGGAAAAAAAAAATGGAGGGAAAGTGCGTAAAAACATTAAGTTAGCTCATTTTACCAGCACCATTCTGTTATTTTTAGGGTTCCGTACCTCAAAAGGAAAAAACGGAACCCTTATAGGATCAACCGTGCGTCTGTCTGTCTGTCTGTCCGTCTGTCACAGCCTATTTTCTCCGAAACTACTGGACCAATTAAGTTGAAATTTGGTATACATATGTAAGTTTGTGACCCAAAGACGGACATGTAACGTAAACAAATGAATTTTAAACACGGGGGCCACTTTTGGGGGATTAATGAGAAATAAAAAAAATATGGTTTACAGTACATATGGTGCTACTTTCTCGCACTAGTGCGTAAAAGAGCACTTTTCGTGCATATGTCGACAGTCTAAAGGGCCATATGTACTGTAAAACGTTGTACGATACACGTGCGAATAGGTAATTAGCAACTCGTGTCGATTTAAAACACTCCCTGCGGTCGTGTTTTAATTTATCGCCACTCGTTTCAAATTTCCTCTTTTCCGCACTTGTATCGTAAATAACTATTTTCAAACTACATCGTGTTACATATCAAATGAAAGAGCTCATTATGAGAATCTCAAATATATTTTTTTTATAATTTTAGGATAAACATTTTAGAGGTTATTCAAGAAAATAGGCAAAAATGACCATTCCCCCCTTTATCTCCGAAACTACTGGGTCTAAAATTCTGAAAAAAGATCACAGGAAAACCTATTAGAAATGTGCAGTCAAGCGTGAGTCGGATTACTTAGTTTTTGATCCGACTCCTACGGACTTTTTAAAGACATTTCACTCGTTTCGCATAAAAAATACATTGTTTAAACTGTGTAATGTACGGATTACAGGGACCGGCCCGCTATCCCTTATCGGGGTTTTATAAGGGTATTGCATAAGGCTTAACTCACCATACCCTTTGCCAGACGAAACCCTTTGTTTTGCTTTTAAAAATCCTTATATAAAGCTACCACATTTGAGTAATCGGTAGCCCAAATACCCTTACAAAACCCTTATCATCCGCTCACCAACACCTTGCATATTGCTTATAAGGGTTAGCCTTATAAAGGGCTTCCCTTTTAGCATATAAGCGTGCTAATTTAAGTCGTCTACCTTGTTCATAAAGCACACATTACTTCGAATCCGAGCGATCGTCGGCGGCGACGGCGGCGTTCTTTGACTAGGCACGTATTTTCTTTCCTTTTCATACACTACCGTAAATATATACTAATCCTGTCTCTTTCACGCAAAGGGAAACCTTTATAAAAAGCGCTTAAAGATAAGGGTAACCCTTATTAAGAGCTAGCCTTATTTTTGGTTTGCTTTTCGGTAAGGGTTAGTCAAAGGTAAGGGTATGGGCTTGCAGTTCAAAAGGGAAAGTCTTTCAATGTGTTAGCCGTGTTTATGTGTCGCCCATTGAAAGGGTTTTATCGCGGAAAGGGTTGTCCGGTCCCTGAGTACGGAACCCTTAGAACGCGAGTCCGACTCGTACTTGGCCGGGTTTTTTTCTTCAATTTCGCTTGCCTAAAAATAATGAGTAATAAATATTCGATTTTATGGATATTTTGTACGACAGACGAGTGTAGGGCCTAATGTTTCTTGGAGAAATGTTATCATTAACATTACTTGTATCGACTATAGTAGAATGCAATAATAATAATAATAAGCCCGCAGGGCAGCTTGTGGCGAGCTGTTGGGGAGTGACGACCCCACGGACCCGAGTGCTCCAGAGAGTCGGTCAGGGTCTCCGTCTCCGGCGCCGAAGACGTCGGTCGGAGTGGACCCCAAGGGGACCCGCAGGACTCTCAGCTCTGGCTTGCCTTCATTGGCCGTCCAGAGGGGAGTCGTAAGAGCTATATGTTCCAGGGGTGGAAGTGAAAGCGGCGCACACCTCTCTACACCCCTGAGCCGCTCACACCGGTGTTGCTCCTGGTGTCCTGGTCGTCTTCACGACGGCAGTTTCAGGGGCCCATCTAGTCAGCGGCAAGTCACCACCTGCCTCGATAACGTGTATTAACATTGTTATGGCAGGTGTCCGGAGTTCTTTACAATAGCCCGGTCTCATTGTCCACCCAAACTTCAATCCATAGACCGGTATACTGTTCACTTTTTCTGCAATAGTCCCAATGCTTGCTGCGACCGGTTCATGGGTGTCCATTGTTGCGCCTGTGAACGGGTTCCAGCAGGCGTTCTACATGACATTAAAGCTCTCCAAGGGGCCTCTACGTGTTGGATCTATATCCCCACGCAAGCCTATAAAAAGACCGGGATTTATAGGCCCGTGATATCCAAGGAGACACAAATAATAATAATAATAAGCCCCCAGGGCAGCTTGTGGCGAGCTGAATGGGAAGTGACGTCCCTTGGGTCCCATACCCCCGAGAGTCGGTCAGGCCCCTCCCTCCGGCTTGCCTTCATTGGCCGGCTGGAGTGAACACTGAGCAGGGGCCGCAGGACTCTCACCTCTGGCTTGCCTTTACCGGCCGTCCAGAGTGGGGTGTCAGAGCTATATGCTCGCAGGGTGGAAGTGAAATATGCATAAGACGCGAGTTGGCACAGTGGCTGTGAGTGTTTACAGCCACTGGGTAGAAAGCGGTGCACACCTCTCCACACCCTGAGCCACTCACGCGATGTTGTCCCCTTGTCGCTCCGTGCGAGCGGCCGTTTTCGGGGACCCATATTGTGAGTTGGCGAGTAGGTGGTGACTCCATTTTTTCCGTGTTTTTAAACATAGATTGGGGCAGGTGCCATAGTATTTCCATAGACCCGGTAACCAGTACACTAACATCTCAACACAATAGTCTAGTTTATTTTGTTTTTTATCATTGCAATAGTCCTGCACTAACCGGGGCTTGTCCTTGGGTGCACTACTATAGTGCATACAGGGATAATCGTCGGTTGGTGTCACATCACCTTTTAGAGTAAATTGTCTTTTTACAAGGGGCCTCTGCGTGTTGGCTTCGGCCCCACGCACGCCTTCCAAATGTCCGGGACCCCATGGTCCCGAGATTATGCAAAGGACGAACATAATAATAATAATAATAGAGCCTTTTATTCCTTAAGTATACATGTAGTTACAATTCATTTTACTTATATTTATTTTTTAATTTAAGGACCCCTTCTGGGTATAGGCCTCCTCCAACTTTTTCCAATGTGTTCTGTTTTGTGCTTTCTTCATCCAACTTTGTCCAGCTATTGGGACAATATCATCTATCCACCTGGTATTTGGTCTCCCTCTATGTCTTTTTCCATGAGGTCCATGCCATTCTGTCACCACTTTGGTCCATCTCTGGTCTTCTAATCTGGCTAAGTGGCCTGCCCACTTCCATTTTATGGATCTTGTGGTCGAGTGCATCTATCACTTTCTCTAATTGTGTTTCTTATTTCTGAGCATCTCTTCTTGTCTAAGTTTTATGTTGAGTACACTTCTCTCTATACTCCTTTGACACACCTGGATATTATTCTTTGTCTTTGCGTTGTAGATCCATGTTTGGCATCCGTAGGTGAGGCTGGGAAGTATACAAGTGTTAAGTACCTTGCGCTTCAATGTCATTGGTAGGTTTGATTTTAGAATTTCTTTATGACTCCAGTACTTTTTCCAAGTGATACCAACTCGTCTGTTTATTTCTTCAATATGTCTATTTTTTCTGAATGTTATTTGTTTGTAAAAAAAAAAAAAATATTAAATATTATAGGACATTCTTACACAGATTGACTAAGTCCCACGGTAGTAAGTTTTTGATGTATTCAGTTCCAGACCAATATTTTTGCTGACATTGTAGAGTTCGTTGATCATTTCTTGCAGTTGTTTCGGATTTTCAGACATAACTATGATATCATCTGCAAACCTCAAGTGGCTTAGATACTTAATTTCCACCTATAAAAATTCCCTCTTTTGACCAATCCAGTTTTTCGAATATGTGTTGAAGTACAGATATGAACAGTTTGGGTGATAAAGGGTCGCCTTGCTTTAGAATGCAATAGCTAGTGTTTGTTTTTTGGAATTTTTAGTCGGTTCGATTCCCGGGCGAGACAAGCGCATTAAAAAAAAATCCTCGAATGCACAAGTTTGGGAACAAATCAAATTATTTTATTAAATATTTTGATTTGTGTTTTTTAAGTAGTCACACTACTATATATAAATTAAAAACTGTAATAGATGTCATATATTAAAGAAAAAGTGACGAAGCCCTCCAGTGGTGAAGGCCGGATTCAGTTTCGGTCCTCGAATGCAGTTTTGTTTCTTTTTAAAAATAAAAGAATGTTTCCTTTAAGTAAAATGAGCTCCCTTAAGGTATTAAGGCACTTTCCCTCCAGGGCCTATTAATTTTTTCCACACTGTATATATTTATGTGCGTGCGATAGAGAGGAAACGGCGGGTCAATGCACGAAATTTTTCGGGAATGATTTCGTATATTTATAACTTTGTTTACTGTAAAATAATTACCAAACTATAAATTAAAAACAGTAAGCTCTAAATGTGCTTAGAAATGTTAAGGCCTGACCAGAAATATATGATCATTGTCAAGAGGGCGCTGTTATTCTCGTGTATAGAGTGACAGTTCAGTATAGTATGAAAAAATTAGTTTCAGTGAAATTCCGCAACATGGCGCGTGATCATATATTCCTGGTCAGGCTTTAAATTAGTATCGGTTTTTATAAATAGTTTTTACCTATTTTTTGGCCAGTGTAAAACATTCCCGCACCAAAAACCCCTATGTATGTACATAACATAACGCTGTCTCGCACACTCACCGGAGCGGCTTGCGGATCTGTGATATGGACGATTCACGATATTCACGATATGTTCCGCGGAATGTCGTTAAAGCGTGGGATGACCCACGATTGGATAGACCACGGTTAGTTTAATTGAACGAGCGCGCCGGCCTTGTTGATGCTTTGATATACGGCGTTATAAACTTTCAAATTAGGTTCATTGTAGGGGTCAACGAGCGAGCTGAGAAAGTGAAGTATTATGTTTTTATTAAATCAAGGTTTTCCCAAGGGACTGACATTTTGTAAGGCAAGTCGAAAGGACTACTATATGTCAAAGCTAAGAAGAAAAAGCGTTAAAAAACTTCTATATCGCGCATTTGACATCTCCTAACCGAAGTCACCAGCGTCCATCAAGTACCTAACGGGGACCGCATGCCACATACCGGAGCATATAAACATAGAGTAACTGATACTAGAGCGTTACTGTCATAGTAAATTTTGTAACCCCAGTAAATTCACTGCCATCTGTCGACACACTTTAAAACTAAAAATGAAGATTTATAAAAATACGATAGAATGTATTTAAATATAGATAAATGATTTTTTTTATTTGCATTAATTATTTTTATGATTTTGACCCATGTTCTTTCACTGATATGCGTTAAAATTGTTAAATAACAAACGAAACCGTCAACGCCATCTATACGACTGTAGGCCAAAACTAGTAGCGCCCTCTGAACGAGAATCAAATTTTCTTGATTTTCGAGGCACGTTTTTTCCTTAGACTGTATCCATCTATTACGGAGTTATATCTATCTTTGATATAAAGTAAGCGAGTAGAGATTTAGTTTGATATTCGTTATATTTTTTTGTAACTGAAAAAAATATATATATACATATATATATATATATATATTATAACTTAAGAACTGGAAACTTTATCCATATAACCCTAAAGCAAGAACAAGCTGTATGGAATCCGGTTTGAAGGACCATTTTTTATCGAGGACCACAATTATTAATACATATAACCCTTTGAAAATATTCTTAATGTCGTTGTTTTTAAACTCACCTCAGACAGAACTAATCCCTGGTTTTTCGTATTTATTTCTTAGCGAACAGCGTCCGCAACAAGAAATCAGTCGGCTCAAACGCCAGTTGAAAAGTGCTGCGCAAAATCTTCTTCTTGGGCAATATGTATTGAATCCTGCGAACTAAATTATAATGTGTGTTACAGTTTTCGTACTGTTAGTTAGTAAAACCATGGACATCCTGTTGAGTTGACACCGTACGCTGCATACATCGTCACGATTTTAAGACACCATGCGCGTGGGAATCACCATGTGGACCAAATCGGAACTTGAAATTGTCCAGTCAAACTTTTAAACCGACCTTGCCTAAGTTTCCTATATAAATGTTCATGTTGTCTTATGCAATGTGACGCTGTCGCTACGCACTCCAAGCAGTGAACAAGGCCTCATTAGCAGTCAACTAAAATGATATAATTTTTGTACCTCGAATCTCGTTGTTTTAGGCTAAATCTTTTAGCCACAGACTGTTACACATCGCGTTTCAGAGCGTATTTGTAGCTGTCGAAGTGACAAGTCGAACTGACGATCTGAAAACACAACATATAATCAGTTTATTGATGTATTAAAACAATCTGGTAAAAATATATTTCACATGTTTCACATAAATAATAGCGCCATCTATGGGACGAGCGTAATATGAACAATTGAACATGGTTTATCTTGGCTTATGAGTTACGATGTTATGAAACAACAGCTGAAGCTTACAGATACCTGTTCCGCGTCGGTAGATGGCGATACAATTTATATCTTTCTTACTTAGATAAAACTCTAAAATTATTACCTTGAATACCTTAATTTAAGGCTTGATTTTATGTCCTCGTGAATATACCTATATAATGTTTTATCCACGGGGCGAGTGGGCGGAGAGAGGGGAAATCAGGGACTACATATCTTTATCTTTATCATATCTACCTAAAAGAGTATGCTTTGTTCTGAGGAATCCCAGAACAAAAAAAATCATCTACGTACAAACATAGCTAAATGTGTGAGTGTAGTGTTCGGATAGACGTTCCATTTTTGAAATTTGTAATATAACGTATGGTTTCAGGTTTGCAAATTTGATTATTCCTACCCACTCTATTTTCACGATAAGATATAAATAACTGTCAATTTCGAGTAACTGTCTTCGTATTTTTTGGGTCATTCATGAAAATATACAATATAGTTTACAACAGAAGTACCTAATAATTTTAAACTAAAACGGGACTTATTCGCGTAAAAACTTTACGTTTACTTATGGCTTGACGTGACCACGACCGTAACGTCACGTTCGAAACGTCAGGCCATAAGTAAACGTAAGTTTTTACGATTAAGTCCCGTGTTAGTTTAAAATTATGAGTGAAGATCGTATTACCTGTCGTGATTGTTTCACCGGATGGTCTCACCGGAAGATCAGCGCTGGAAGTCGCCAGCAACATGCTGAGGTGAGACCATTTCGTGGCACTTTTTCTTTTTTATGTTTCTCTGTTATGTATAATTTTCTATTTGTGTGTGCAAACGAATAAATTATTTATATTCTATTCTATTCTATTCTATTAGTTTAAACCAATATAGAAGAACCTAATTTAAAAACATCGAATTTGAATTCAGCTAGGCAAATCAATATGGCACCACACCATTTCCTAAACTCGATAGACGACCACTTCATATCCAAACGAAAAAGAGTTGTTATTCCTACAAATATTTCCGAGAGCAATTTTTTATCACCCATAAATGTCCATCAATTAACTTTAGATAACTATATATTTATGTACTTACCTATTTACCTGTACGTATTTATAAAGTTGGACAACTATCAACCTATCATGTAGTGATACTATGATTACATTTTTATTATAAGCTACGTATGACAATAAATTAATAATTGATATGTACTAGCGTTTCTGTTATCAGGTTCGCAAGTACCTATTTTAAGTATACCATAAGTGAATGACTTTAATTATACGACTAACCTCCGCCCGCCAGTTTACCCGAGAAGTAACTGCTTGCTACACCATTTCACCCTCTCCTCTTTCAAAAAAACCTTTCTTAGTCGAGCTCTACTATATTACATATATATCTAAAAAAACATTATTTTGTTTAGGTTGTATGACAGTATTTATAAAACCCGATGAAGTGAAGGTTTGGAAGCCAAATTCGAATTACTTTAATTACAATAAATCGGGAAATAGCTCGCAGGTCACTTCTCTAAAAACTGTTAAGTAATATTTGGCGAACTGATAAGGTTTGGTACAGTCACCTGTAATAATATGTCATACAACGAAGGCCGCAAAATAATCTGACACGATCTTATTTGTAGAGCCATAAGACATAAGAGCGTGTCACATATTTTTGCGGCCTTCGAAGAGTAACATATTATTGCAGGTTAACATATTAAAACGACCACCCACCCAGTCACCTGTTGACCACGAACGCTGTAAAGGGTTAGAAACGTCGGGATGTATTATAAATTCAATATACGCGATATAATCCGTTTTCATAGTTTTATTTCATATTAAAACGATTTAACATATTAAATGAATAAATTCGTAATGACATAAGTGTCATGTTATAATATATGCAATGTCACAAGATGTAAAAAAGACATATAGCATTCGAGATATGCATTTATTAAGTGATAATGATAACTATCCATCAGGGATGTTGCGACTATTCGCATCCGCATCTGCAACCGCGGAACTTCCGTATTATTTTCAACATCCGCATCCGCATAAAATCGATGCGGAGCTTAATGCGGATGCGGATGTGGAGCAGGTAAGTACAGGAACGTCTTAGCGGCGTCGTAAGTGCTAGGTAATTTCGTCATTAGCTAATAGGAATCTCGTTTCGTTTTTGTGATTCGTCGATCGAGCACTTTAGCCTATGACGGACAGCGACAAGAAGTGAAGTTTGTTTTATTTAGACTTTAGTATAGTAATGCGATATTGGGGCACCTGTATTCTTGTACTAAAAGTTTCGTTATTTTTTTAAATAAAAATTACTAAAGTGTAATATTTGACGTTTTTTATGTGCCTAATGTCGACATCCGCCTTTAAAAATCCGCATCCGCGTCCGCGGATGTCAAAAAATCGGCATCCGCAACATCCCTGCTATCCATCTCCATTCTTTATAGCAAGGATGTCGCGGATGCCGATTTTTAAAGGCTCACATCCGCGGATGCGGATACGGATGTCGAGATTAGGCACATCAAAAACGTTAAATATTACACTAGTAATTTTTATTAAAAAAAAAACGAAACCTAGTATTTGAACAGGAATATAGGTGCCCCACAATCGCATTACTTACTAAAGTCCAAATAAATCACTTTTCACTTCTTGTCGCTGTCCGTCATAGGCTAAAGTGCTCGATTGACGAATCAGAAAAACGAAACGAGATTCCTATTGGCTAATGACGAAATTACCTAGCACTTACGCCGCCGCTAAGACGTTCCTGTACCGATCCGCATTAAGCTCCGCATCGATTTTATGCGGATGCGGATGTTGAAAATAATGCGGAAGTTCCGCGGTTGCTGATGCGGATGCGAATATTCGCAACATCCCTGCTTTATAGGCCATTAAAATGATTAATTTCTAATTATATGCATAATCTTGCGATAGTTGCGATATAACACAAATCGAGAGCCAGTTTCAAGGCATTGCTTTTCAGTTAAACAGTAGATAAGCGTGTGCTGTAAACCTAAACACTGTGTACCTACTCATAACTCGCAATAAAATCAAGAAAATAATGAACATATTTTATATCCATTTACCTTGTAGCTGTCAAAGTGTTAACCGAGTCTGAAAAGTCGCGTCGAGTGTGTTTTTCTTTGGTTACCATCCAAGTTTCCCGATTCGGAGTGCCAAAGTACGCTTTACGTAACCACAATTCGCGAACGTTATTACGTTCAGTGGTCTACAACGAACTATATTTAGTTCGTTGTAGACCACTACACTAGAACAATAAAATTATCAAACAACGCCGTTTATTGTTCAGAAAAATTTCTTCATAACATAGATAACTCAATAACAACTCCGTTGTCGTCAAATAAATAGTTATTATAGGGGGTCTTATTAAGATAAAGATTATATTGTGTTAGCCGTAAAGATAAAGGATTTTATTGTTGGTGTGTGTAGAAAAGGCGGTATTGTTGAAGTTTTTTGCGTAAACTTGTCGAAGTGTCAGTTCATCAGTTCACTGACTTCAGTGCAACGGGGAGCTTCATTCAAGAATCGTGTTTTGAAGAAGAAGAAACATGTCCAACGACTTTGTGAATTTTAAGGTCAGTTAATACGTTTGAGTTATAAATAGATAAATCATTTAGGCCCACTTTAGGCACACACCATCCTACTAACCATGGTGCATATTAGGGCGCTTAGTTATAATTACCATTAAAATACCTATGAAAATCTTTTTTTAATATACCACGTCGGTGGCAAACAAGCATACGGCCCGCCTGATGGTAAGCAGTCATCGTAACCTGTGGACGCCTGCCGTCCCTTTAAAAACATGTACACCTTTTTTGAAGAACCCCATACTGTAGCCCCTCGGGAAAACCTCGGCAGGGAGCTCATTCCACAGCCAAAGCGTCCGCGGAAGGAAATCGCGACCATTTAGGTTCTAGGGTGTGACGATGAACACCCTGCCGACGGCGAACGGTGCGGTGATAGAAAGCGACCGTTGGCATCATATCAAACAATTCTTCAGAGCACAGCCCATTGTACAAGCGGTAGAACATCACACAAGGAGGTAAAGTCTCTCCTTAGACTTAAAGGTTCAATACCGCTTGTGAGTTTGGGATCGTCGACGATTCCTACAGCGCGGCTTTGGACTGAGTCGAAGGGTGGTAAGGTGATAAGGACGACTGACAACAATTTCCCTCGGCAGTTTTGGCAAGCGACCAGAACGCGCAACTTCAAGCTACCCCGCTAGTTTCTCACCAATTCTGCCGACGAAATCAAATTTCGCCCTGGCAATGGCTTTTTTACTAGACCTCGAGGCAGCGGTTAATTTGCGTTTCACATCAGAAACGTTCGGATCGTTGTTAGCTACGGCCTTGGTCCAAGCCATGTAAGCGGCTTGGTTGCGAACTGTAGCTAGCTTCTTTACACATTTTTGGATCTGAGGATACAAGGATACCAAATTTTAATAAACAGAAATATTTTAACATTTTATAAAGCTCTCATGAAGTCCCTTTTAATTTGAAGATTTTATATTTTGTTATGTTCTTGTGACATTCATATCATATGATATCAGAATTTGAATTTAATTTTCTAAAAAGGATTCTAACTCTACAACGTTGTCAGTGAACTTTATTTAGCCGTAATTTAGCCTTTGGCTTAGGTTTCATATCAGAAATAAAATACGTATTAGGCAGGTTGTAAGTTAATGTCGGTTACTATCCTAGTTTGATGTCATTAAGGTGGATTACAAAAAAATATACTGCGTAAATTATCTTGTGTTTGTTTAAGTTACATGCATTATTTACTCGTAAGTGTATTGGCGTTAGTTGTGAATTGTGCACTTATATACCTATAAAATAAATATGTACTATAGAAAACGATACAATACAATACAACAATATTATGGTTAATTATAATTCTCGTAACACAATTGGAATCAATTAACTAAAGATTAATTACTACGTAATATTTTTTGCAATTGATCTATCAATTGTTGAATACAGTGAGTTGTAGAAGTACAGTCAGCAGCAGAAGTTGCTAAGCGGGCGAGGTGTTCAAAATGATCTTGACGCGACTTTATTGTTAAGAGAATAAGAGCGCGTCAAGGTAATTTTGAACACCTCGCCCGCTTAGCAACTTCTGCTGCAGACTGTACCTAGGTATCTATGTTACACGGTGGATTTATAAAAACACACTTGAACATATTTAAACAGTGACTCCATCGTGATTAAAATTCAAAATTTGTGTCAATACTCAATAGTAGATCACTGCAAAGAAAAATGATGTTGTCTAAAAAATTTGAATCAGCTTAATACGATAACGTTTATTAAAATTTCTCGCGTATTACGCCATTAACACTGGTACCCTCCCTGCAACTTGTGTTCATAATTTTTACTATTAATACGCTTTTCTGCTTAAGATCCGTTTTTGACGTTACCGCTTAAAAAATCTTCTTTAGCGGGTTTTACTGTATTTTATAGTTACTGAAATAGACAATAAATTGTTCATCTACTTGCTATGTCATGCATAATTGCATTTTCCGTACCTAAAGTTATTGTACTATATACGGTGATTGTGTTTTCAATGAATGACTCAAACAAATTACACACATACATCACGTACAGATGGACCCAGGTTCATTTCATAGTTACATACAAATCATACAATAACATAGAACAATAAGGGGTGTTAGTCTCAATTCTCGGTAATCCTCCTCTAAATACAGTCATCGTCGTTTCAGCAGCAAGAGCAAGAGTAATAAACTTAATCCAAGTCTCAGCAATTGCTTTGTTTATTTTCCTCTATACCTTTATACCTACTAATGCTTTAAACTATTGTGTGCCTATGTTAAGTAATCTTTATTATCAAAAAGCTACAATTATCAACACTGAGTACAATATATATCAATATCAAATAGTGTATAATATAATCGTAATTATAATGGTTTAATAGTACATTACGATACAAGTGCGAAAAATAGGAAATTCGCAATGAGCGGCGATAAACACGACCGAAGGGAGTGTTATAAATCGACACTAGTTTCGAATGACCTATTCGCACATGTATCGTACAAGTTTTACAGTAACATATGATCCTTCGAATTTTTGACATAGTTGCGTAATGTGCTAATTATCGCACTAGTGCGGTAAAGTAGCTTCATATGTACTGTAATAGTACATTTCGATGCTAGTGCGGAAAGTATGTCATTACTTCACGAGTACCGAGATATCGAGAGATAAGTCTCGGGACGAGTGAAGAATGACATATCCGCACGTGTATCGAACGACGTTTTTTTTATACAGTTTCGAAAAAATAAGAAAAGCAACAAGTAAGGAATGGAATTCGAAACTTTTATATTATTAATTCTGTGACACTGACATTGACATTGACATTGACATTGACATTATGAAGAGGTGTTTTTCTAGCTTTTATTCGACTAGTATAGATTTTGTTAATTATTATTGAACCCATTTCAATGAAAGTTTTTTTTTAAATGCATGTTCTATAAGACAGAAACAATTGTAAATATTAAAACATTGTACTATTATTACCTAAATATCGTTATTTACGATTATTTGTGTATCGTATATTTATAAAAACAATATCGAATGTTGCCTTTGAAAACTTAAAACATTCTTGCAGTAAGAAAATACGCATCTTCTTTGACAGGCGTTCCGTTCCATTTAGACAACTTATTAGGAACGGTTTTTCAACATTAAAAAATAAACGTGTTATAATACTTATAATGATGAAGAGGTAAGTAATAAAATATGAAATATGCATATTTTTCGTATTCTTACATTAACAGTAGGTTTTTATGTTGATTACGACGTTTTAAGGAAACTAATATTAACACTCATCAATAAGTAGTATGAATTGGAACAAGTAAAAATTTAAAAAAAATTGGAAACGTAAAAAGCACTAGTTCGCGAAAACCAACTTTCCACACGCTAAACAGCCACGAAAAGTAGCACTTTTTGAGCAAATGTATTAGTGTAAAGGTCTCTTTTGTGTTTCGTAAATAACTCGTAAACGGTGGCCCGTAGCAAAAAAAAATTCGTTTACATACATAATCTACATAAAATTGTCTACAAAAAAGATTTCGTACACTTTCTGCTAGGTCCCATATTTAAAAATATTTTAAAGCGGGAAAGTTACTTAAGTTATAATAAATCCTAAGATCGTTCTTTTTAGTTTTTTGTAAATGACTCGTAAACGGTAGCCCATAGCAAAAAATTGTCTCTTACATAAATAATCTGTAAAAAAAATCCTACAAAATACCTAGATATGCACAGGCTGTCCCAAAAATATCACTGGAGGTAGGACACCCTCCTTTTGGAGCGTAGTTCCGTGTTTCTGATTCGATGAACACCGTAACGCATGCAAGCTTAGTTTATTTACAGTAAAATATAATGAAAAACTTCACAAAATACGGTAAAAACTAAAAAGCCTTTCGTAACTGGGGTACAATGTCACACTCTTCTTTGTCAGCTCGTTATGAATACGACAGATTTCAATTTGATAGTTTTTTTTTTTACTTTGAAGATGACATTAAAATAAGCATCTCTTATTGATTGAAGTTTTTTTTATGAACTTGACCGTTTAGGAACTAGAGCGATTTGAAGTTGCAAGTTCTGTTTTATTTGCTGTTTTGCAGAAGGAGATATATATGCTCATATCAAAATGAAAACGCATACCTACTCAAGATAAAGACTATATCGGCCACTCCTATAAGTCAAAGTCACCGCAATGTCATTTGATATGTCGTCACCTACTGGTGTGCACCTATTGCATTATTTATTTTACCTGAAAAACACTGCAGAAAATTAATACGGCAATCAATATCTGTGTGTGTGTACCTTTTCGTAGCTAAATGTGACGTTTTCAACAAAAATTGTCGTCGTTGTCCACGCCGCGCCGGCGCCGCTGAGTGCATTTTTTTTTTTTTTTTTATGAAATAGGAGGCAAACGAGCAGACGGATCACCTGATGGAAAGCGATTACAGCCGCCCATGGACACCCGCAACACCATAGCTAGTTAACAAATTAATAATGATCTGGTATTTATCTATAATATTTAATTATTTATCAAAACGTTATCGATTCAGTCTTTATTCTTTGAGTTGTCAGTCTCTTACGTAGGTAGTGTAGGTACCTACGTACCCATCTATTATAGGTACTTATTATTGATGTCCTTCGAATTTATCACTGTTTCCGGTGAAAACTAGATTGAGCAATCTTGATATACAGACTTGATTATCATACTTATAGGTATCATACCTATGAGTATGATTACTTATTCTGTGCTATAAGTACGATCGATATTTTCTTATTTTGTTTCTTATAATTTATACGAAATGACATTCTTCTTCCTTGTCGTGTCCTCGTCCCCTCATCTCAGCCATGGAGCCATGGACCACGTGACGAATGTGGACACTCTTCACCAGTGCTCTCCAGCTCCAGGCCGCTCTGTCTTGGGCCTAGTGCATGCTAGCCTCAGTGTGGCGTTTATCTCTGACGTTATTCTGTCCGCCCAACGCGTGGTCATACGTCCATCCCTACGCTTCCTTGCCATGCGTTCAGTAATTATGGGCTTTTCCAGGCTATCTGGCCCTGTCCTGCCCTGTGTAGATGGCCGAAGAAACCAAGTACACGTTGGGAGAAAACAGTGGAGAGCCTGGTTCTAATGTTAAGTTCGTCGAGAATAAATGCATTTGTACGGCATTCAGTCCATGAGATCGGGAGCATTCTCCGCCAGCTAAATGACATTAGGAACAGACAAAGAATTCGAATTCAATTAGGGAAATTGGGAGTCCGATTTTTAAATGGGGATTACCCATGCCCATATCGAACGGAGCACACACATGCACTTTGTCACGTATAATAATGCTTAGCCACATGCCACATGAATGTTTAAGGGTAAATACCTTATCTCGATAAAATAAGGTTGACAATCCAAAGATTTAGTTGATGAAACATACTTACCGCTTTGATCCCGCGTCAACCTGAGAAAGTGTGTAGATATGTTTGGAAGTTTAAACTTTTTGCTTAGTCACGTAGAAATGGCTGACCGGATTTTGGACACCGATAGTTTTAATTTTACTCAAGAATATGTGATTTCAAATCTTCTTTTAGGGTTAATATAAAATAAGTACTTATGAGAGTTCCTATTCTGTGTTTTTTTACCTATATCCCAGATACTTTAAATGATAGTACGATTGCCACATTTTAGAACAAAATAGTTTTATAACACTTTAAACTCGCGTTTTGAACACATATTTAATTATACGAACGGGTCTACGGGTGATTCAAATGTTGAAACCAGCGGATATATCTCCGGACAAGTGTGCGGATATTGTAGTGTTGCGTGTCGTGCCATGGACAATAAACATAACTTTAACGGGTAGTTGCAATTTCTGTGTCCACCCCGAACATTTATAAACTAATTTCGGGTAGTTTAGTGTTGTTTACTTAGATCTCCGTTGACATTTTGCTGGGACGTCAGTACATTAAAAACAATAAAATTAAATCGCGGTAGACCCGTTCGTATAATTAAATATAAAATTGGTTTTGAAAGCTATGATTATGATGGGTATGTATAGTCAATTGGTCGATTAATGTGTCATTTTAGTATTTGAGATATAATAAAACAGCTTACTAAAAGTACCTATGGGAATGGGTGCAGTTAGCTGTAGGCAACAACTAATATGAAAACAAGTATCCCGGCAGGATCGCCATGTGTTTTAAGTCCTTCTGCGCCTGATGTCGGGCCCTACGTATGCGCCGCGCCGGTGCGCGGGCGCGGGCGCAATGGCGCGGACGCGAGCGCAGTGGCGCACGCGTCCGGGGGCACGTCGCCACACCCACGCCCATCCTTTCACTACACCGACCTGTTCCTCCAGTTCGCAGCTCTTATGCCCTTTAGGTCACCTGTTGAACGTTGATCTCTTTGATGATGTTATACATGCTAATAAGTCAATCTAGACGCTTTTACTGGCAAAATACAATTTAGATTTACTGAGCTTGGAATCTGGATATCGACGACGCGAGCGCAGTGGCGCACGCGTCCGGGGGCACGTCGCCACACCCACGCCCATCCTTTCACTACACCGACCTGTTCCTCCAGTTCGCAGCTCTTATGCCCTTTGGGTCACCTGTTGAACGTTGATCTCTTTGATGATGTTATACATGCTAATAAGTCAATCTAGACGCTTTTACTGGCAAAATACAATTTAGATTTACTGAGCTTGGAATCTGGATATCGACGAACTTTGTCTTGCAAATATTTGTCTTATTAAAGGCTAGTTCTTATTTGGCGTCTGTCTCACTGACGAAAAATTTTGTAATATCGAGGAAGGAAAAAAAGGCTAATCTGACTACTCAGATTAAAAGGATATGAATGACGTTGTACGACTTGTACGAATGATGTATGCACATATTGTATGTGTATTGTGTAGTATACGTATGTGTGTTTGCTACCTGCACGCAATAGGTAGTGGTTGCAAGTTGCAAGAAGGACCTAACCTTGCGTTAGCTTATTTGTACGTACAAATTTCGCAATCATTGCACTTCCAGACTTCCACTGATTAAATTCCAGTTTAAGTATTTATAACTAAGTAATAGAAAACAACAAAAATATGTGTCAATGGGTGAATCAACTTTTAGAACACTGATTTCGTGTTTTAGACTCCCTATACTTGAGGTACTTACTTATTTGCATCTTTCGCATCTTTCATATATTTCGTGTTATGTAGATAACAAACATGTTTATCAACAGAATTACTACCTATCAATACCCGCCAGGCCAGGATAAACCGGTTGTCAACTTTAGTTCCACCGGTACACAACGAGGGTGCCACTAGTATAATATAAACGAACTTTTGAAGAGGCCATTTTTTTATGGAGTTATAGTTCTTCTCCTAGTAAGTATTATATTCTATGGTAAGTAGGTACCTACATTAGTTGTATTTGAATTACCAGTCTGTGAGTCTTTGACGTATCTAGGTATTGCAGGACTAATTTTATTAGCCGTTGGCGTCACAGTGTAATCTAAAAGTACCTAATTCTTATTTTTACTCTTTAACGCGGACTATTGCAATTAATTATTTGTTTATAGTGAAGTTGGCAAGGCGTGTTATTTCCTATCTATTGCGATATAAGACGACGTATTGCGTGAAGGGAGTCACGTGACACAAGGTGGCCGGCCGCGTAATATCAAACCCTTAATACTCGATGTCAAGAGGGTTCTGAATGAACTACTATAAAAGCTATAATAAATAAAACAGAAGTTCTTTCGTGCCCGTTTTATTTCGTGTGATATTTATTAACTCCAGGTAGGTTTTTAACATATACAGTTATAGAATATAGTTTTTTGTGCAACAAGAGAGGAAAGTTGGTTTCGAGTGTTGATTTTGAGTCCCGAGTAAGCGAAAGATTCAAAAACACGAGATGTAAAATAACTTTGCGCTCGTGTGACACATATAATTTTTCACCTCAGTAGTGAGAACATATTAAAGAATATAAATTCAATAAATTATAAATTCAAAGTTTTATAACATATTATAGGTTAAAATGTTTTTCATATTTGTAATAGACCCCGAAGTATGAAGTGGCAGTTCATGGCCTTCACTAAATTAATTAAAAAGCTACTTTGTTTCACTCCCTGGAGTGACGAAAGTCGCACTTTCGTCACTCTCTGGAGTGAGGAAAGTAGGCTTGTTCGAGCTGCTGAGGTGAAAAGAATATTTCCATATTAAATCAAATGCGATAAAGATCTTAAACCTTTGCTAATGCAACGCATTTATCGTTGAAAGATAGTGTCTTACCTGTTTACATAACAAGACACTTAGGTAGATTCATGATGTTCATGTACCTACCACCATTCCTTAAGGGGCTATCCGAGGTTTTCATCGATGTTTGACATGTTTTGAATCGTGTCTCCTACTTTTTCACCACATTAAGACAAACGGATATCGGTTCTTCAATCTTTTTTCTCCATTTTTGCCTACCGTATTTTGAAATAAATTAATAGATATTTTTTTATGATTTTTTTAAACATTGTCTAAAAACACTTTTTTCGTATCTCGATTGCTGTGAAAGATCTTACATATACGAAATCTGCATATTTGGGTTCGTCTTTGACGTATTTAAAAACTAGTCTGGGGTTTTAATTTTAAACTAATTAAAACAAAGGTTATGGCCAGAAAACCAGTTTTTTTTGCCTAAAATTCATCTTTGATGCCAAATATCTCGAACTTTAAAGTTAATGTGGGATACTGCCTTAAGCCGTTGCTGTTAATATGATAAGCTAAAAAACATTAGAAAACTAAGCGATTCAGATCCAAGGTCATTGGGGCATGGGATCCCCTTAACCACAGGTTTAGTCATGGGACTCATGGGCAATATCAAGTACCTACCTACGTCCCTACCTAAGTACCTACAGTCAAAACATTATTTTGAACCATAAGGCGGGCGCTGAAAAATTACAGAAGAAAAGCAGTGAGAAAATTTTACCTACCTCTCTTACATATAACAAACGCAATTTTAGGCTCTTGGGTAGAAATATATGTATCCAAAAAGTTACAGATGTGTACTGGCCAAGTGGCTGATTGAATATTATAGAGGTGAAAACACCAACAGTAATATTGGACGTCGTGATTCTTATGAAGGCTGATAATAATTATCTGAGTCACTTTCGCTGCTAGAGACAAGGCCGCCCCAACAGGAGTTCGCAGTCGCGCGGACCCTCGTCGCGTGACGTCACGGCGCGGGGCGCGGGCAGCCCGAGGGTGTGCCTCGGCACATGCGCCGCCGTTCAAGGTGACCCCAACGTCGCGCCGGCCACACACAAGTTTCCGTGATTGCAACGCATACTCCTTTCACTTCGTTTAGCCGTTCCGAACGTCTCGCGATTCGCGATTTTATCTGTGATCAAGTGCAAGTAAAGGCTTCATCCTGTGGACCTCAACGCTCCTCATTCATCATCTCTTATCGCAGTCGTCGCGACTGACAAGACAAATCGATATGCGACAAGCGCGAGATATAGTGAGTATGCTTGTCTTATGACGTTAAATGTTTACGTTAATTAGACAAAATCCGGTAACTATAAAATAAAGCATTGATGCTTTCATTGAACACATTTCCCTTCCAGTCAAGTGTGTCCATCGTCTTTTATAAGGAATTTTAGTTTTGAAGATTTAGCTTAGGTTAGGTTCCACCGTGCGGCTATTATATATAGAAAATTTAAATTAAACAAGAAAGTTCCGCGTATTCATACTTGTCACCTGTTTACTTGAATAAAAAAAAGTAATGCTAATTAACTTTCGTATAGCGTTCACCACGGCTAGTGACACTTTCTAAGGTGGGTATTCGTTCTGACGTCGTAATGAAACGATTTACGTTGATAAGATAACAAATAGGTAGGTACCTATTATTACTTAATGTTATAAAATGATCGGAAGATAGTAAAGGTCATGACTCAAGGTCATATAAGGGTCACGTAAGGGCAGTAAGCGGCCAGAAGGGAAAACCTTTAAGAACTTTTCCGCTTTTGCTCTAATAACCTTACATAATCCATCATATTCATATTATTTAATAAAGCTGAAATGTGTTTCATTTCATGATTTGAAATTTAATCATATTAACAATGGCAATGCAGATAATAATTCAAAATAATAGAAAAAAAAAATAGAAAATAATTCTAGTTCCCAATACAACATTTACAATACATAATAATACACAATCATGGTCATTTGAAGTTCTAGGTAAGTAAGTCCTTGTACAACCTGTCATGATACACACTAAAACAAATTATTAACAATTTTGTATTTAACTACAGAACTTTGTTCATGTAAATCAACATCATATTCAAGTTATTAGAAAGGAAATAGTAGATAAATTCTTGCCGTTTACGTACTAGCCTACTAGGTCAGGCAACGAATGCTCAAAAAAAAGTTATAGAGGGAAATTTCCGGACCGATATGACCTTCAAACCTTCAAGAAAAGAGCGTATTCCCATCTTAAAGGCCGGCAACGCACTTACAACCCCTCTGGTGTTGCGGGTGTCCATGGGCGGCGGTAATCGCTTACCATCAGGTGATCCGTCTGCTCGTTTGCCTCCTATTTCATAAAAAAAAAGGCTTGGAACACAATTTTTGACTTCGTAACTTTGTTTGGACTAGTTGGACTGTTAGGAGGTGAATATATCAAAAGTCCCCGGCCGTAGCCCTTAAGCCGCGGGGGAGGGGGGGTTTGAAGGAAAGGGGGTGGAATTTTGCGGTTTTTCGATTATATCCCACAAACTATGCGTTTTAGCGACATGGCCACTTATACAAAATGAAAGGTGATTTAAATTTATTACAAGTTTTATTTAGTAGAGTTTTTCGACCTTGTAGAGTTTTTGAGATATTCGCTCTTGAAAGTTTATTTAGGGCTCTCAATTTTATCTTGATATCTACATCAGTGAAGCGGCTAGGCCGTGTTTGGTATCGTTTTCATATAAATCGGGGGTGCTGAATTCAGTTATATAGTATCTCATTGACACCATTCCGAAGTAAAAACTTGTTCTTAAACTCTTCACGCTTAAAGCCCTGAACCGATTTCGTTCAAAAGATCGTAAAAGATCAAGAACGCAGTGACATTTTATTAATGGTGTTCATTAGAGTTCCCTACCTATCCATCCGAATTAAAAAACAGTACCACTCAAGCTCACGTAATGAGTAACTACCAATCACATAAAGAAAGATGGATCATATATTAAAAACATTTACTTATGTATATATATATATATATATGAAGTGATATTTTAAATTACTATAAAGCGTCATAAAAGTAACGACACGCTCAATTTCAAAATAACTTAAACACTTGCATACGCTGTTAATTGATAAAATAGTACCTACACATACCTTATATCCAGAGGGCGGAATTGCTCATGGCAAAAATCAAACGTTAATAGAGTTGGAACGTTGAATTTTATCGACTTTTCAGCTATCGATAAGTTCAGTCACCTTAAAAAATTCCGGAAATGTGGATTATTAATTTTTTCCATGGAATGTTGCAACAAACGAGAAATATTATCAAATCTAGATAAAAACTATTATCGTTCTTTACCTCTTTAAACTCAGGTGAATGTGTTTTACTCGTTATGTGAGTTTCAACGCAATATTTTTTTTAGGTGCTTTAAGTGAACCTTACATTTAGAGCAGTATATTGTTGAGTTGTTTTCGTTGTAAGTAAGACAAGGATACTTCTTTATCCATTTGTTAATTGTTTTTCTTTTTAGATTAACTATTTTTTTTAAATTATCAGTAAATTTTTTGAAAAATTAGTATTGTCTCAGTTATTGAAACATTTTAACATTAATAATTTAATGCATAACAAACAATTTGGTTTTACACGGGGTCGCTCAACAACCGACGCTGGTGTTGAGCTAATTAAACAGATCTTCGATGCCTGGGAGGAGTCGCAGGATGCTTTGGGTATCTTCTGTGATTTATCTAAGGCCTTCGATTGCGTCTGTCATGAAACATTGATCAGGAAACTGCACTTTTATGGAGTAAGAGGATCGGCACTGAATTTAATTAAGTCCTACTTACACGGTAAAATACAAAGGGTCGATGTGAATGGACAACGATCACCGGGGTCATTGGTCTCTATGGGTGTAC
The DNA here is from genome assembly GCF_947568885.1 of Cydia strobilella. Taxonomy (NCBI): domain Eukaryota; kingdom Metazoa; phylum Arthropoda; class Insecta; order Lepidoptera; family Tortricidae; genus Cydia; species Cydia strobilella. The sequence goes on from NC_086050.1 coordinate 11,573,048, forward strand.
CGCAGGGATCAATATTGGGGCCTTTCCTGTTCCTTATCTACATTAATGACCTGCCATACCTTGTAAAGACCCACCATGATATAGTATTGTTTGCAGACGATACCTCACTTATTTTCAAAGTCAAACGACAGCAACAAGCTTACAGTGATGTAAACGATGCTATTTCAGAAGTAGTAAATTGGGTCAATGTTAATAACTTATTGTTGAATGAGAAAAAGACTAAATGTATTAAGTTTGTCACTAGTAGTAACGTAAGGCATGTGCAAACAAGTGTCATTGTGAAGGACGAGGAATTGGAATTGCTTGATAGTACAGTTTTTCTTGGTATAACTTTAGATTCTAAACTTCAATGGGGTCCCCATATTGATACTCTTGCGAATAGACTGAGTTCTGCAGCTTTTGCAGTGAGCAAAATCCGTCAGTTAACTGATGTGAGAACAGTTCGATTAGTATATTTTTGTTACTTCCATAGCGTTATGTCATATGTTATTTTACTGTGGGGTGGTGCTTCGGAGATAAATACCATTTTTGTTCTGCCGAAGAGGGCTATTCGAGCAATATATAAAATGAACCATAGAGACTCACTTAGAGATAAATTTAAGGAAATTGACATAATGACAGTGCACTGTCAATATATTTATGAGAATATTCTGTATGTACATAAAAACATTGCCAGTTTTAAGAAAAACTGTGACATACATAACATTAATACTAGAAATAAGCATAAGCTGAGTGTGAAGGGTACTCGGCTCCATAAAATTAAAAAAACATTCATGGGTAACTGTGTAAAATTTTATAATAAACTTCCAAATATCATCACTGAATTATCTGTTAATAAATTTAAAAAATATAGCAACATTCTTAAATATTATAAAAATATTATAAATAATTATTTATTATTGTGTTAATAATGATGAAATTGATAATTCAATGAATTCCTATATTAGGTAATCCGTATTTTTTGACATTTAGATTTTTATTCTAGAAAGTTTCTAGACTAGTATTTTTTATACATTTTTGGTGTTTGACGATCCTTTTGTGAATTCTTATTATTAAGGTTGACATATCTATAATAATTCAATGTTTTTAAGAATAATAATAACTGCATCAATAAATTGCTCTGATATTTAGATTATGGTAATATTTAAAACTAACAATTTAAAAGTGCTTGTTGCTAGGCCTATTTGAATAAAGATTATATTGACTTTGACTTTTAAAAACGTGAATTAGTTGCAAAAAGACTAGTGGCAGAAATGACAGTTAACTGCCATGCAATTTACTTTTAATCTAATCAAAGAGGTCAAATGGTCAACTAGCTAATTAAAGAGGTTAATGAATGAATGTTTCTTTATTCAGGCAATAGACCCTGTGTTAAAGACCCTTAATGTTAAAGTCAGGTGACTGAACTTATCGATAGCTAAAAAAGTCGATAAAATTCAACGTTCCAACTCTATTAACGTTTGATTTTTGCCATGAGCAATTCCGCCCTCTGCTTATATCATAGGGTTTTTTATTCCATAAATAAGAAATGTTTTTGGCAAAAATTAAATTTATATTTTATGGTACAAGCTTTCATCGCTGACTGTACTTTTTTCCACAGGCAACTAATACTCATCGAGACAATTCTAAAAACCCCAAACACAATTAGATTGCTTTGTTTTATCACAGAGTTCCTATGGCCACCTTGTGTCTCCATCATAGATCAGGTACCATAATATTGCATTGTCACCCGACTTACATATGTATGCAAATTTTCAGCTTCATTGGAAGTTGGGAAGTAGGTCAAATTTAACTTGCAAGATTTGACCCGTACCAAACTCGTGCAAACATACATTACATACATAGATACATTGCAAGTTAATAAAAAGCTTGTAAAAAAGGATTAATGTTCATGAAGTCTAACATTGTGATAATTTCGCGATTTCGTGTCGTAGTCGCGACTTCAACATAGTGTTTCTAATTAGTATTATATTAGCAAGGCAGTTAGGGGGATACAGGGGGATATAACCGGTTTTCATTATCTACAGCTCGTCTTATCGTCAACTTCTGAGAAATGTTTGTACAAATAACTCAATGATAATTGCGAGCAGGCAAAACTCAATTAATTGGCGGTTCTTTACTATAATGTCTATAATATATAGCTTTTCCTTCTTATACAGCCATTTTAATATACTTTAATAGACTTTGAAGCTGTTACTCATGAAAACAGTTTTTCCCCTGATAATGGTAATCTTATCTGAAACCATTTATTTCGCCTAAACTAATGCAGCTTTATGGATTAATTGTAGCTATAGCTAATCTAGATTCTAGAAGTAGGTACAATTTGCCCGACGAACGGAAGATAGTCCTCATCGTTCCGTTATCGAAAGTAAGAAACAGTAATTTTGAGGAGGATATTGTATGAAATAAATGTGTACTAGGGTAGGGTGTGTCCAAAAGTTTTGAAATTGCAAGTGTTAATTAAAACGTCTGAAAAGTTGCCTAATTAGGTATAGCTAAAAATTACGAAAAAAATCTTTTTTGTGCTTCTTTATATTTAATTTGAAAACTTTTTATTAAACAGTATTATTTGTTGCCATTTAATGTTACTAATGACTTAAAGAAGTTCTAAACCAATGATTAAAATTTAGTGTTTACATGTATGAACTTGGCTATTTTTTACCTCGTTTGAGCAAGCTACCTAAAAGTATATAAACTTTTTTTAACATATTTCGGTATTTAAGAGCTAAACCTAACTTTGGTAAGTAACTATTGAAAGTTGAAAAAAAGAAGTTTTTATTTCTTCATACAAAAGTGACCTACCCGAAATATGTAGTGTAACATTAGTATTATCCGGTTCAATAAGATCAATCCAAATTTTGTAACAACAGAACTATGTACAGGTACATTCAAGTGTAATAATATGGGAGCACAAATCATACTTAAAAATATCCCATAGCTCTTATGTCAGCGAAATTATGGGACGTATTTTTGACTAAGTTGTCTATAAGTACCCATATTTTTACACTTGACTGTACCTACGAGTATATACATATATCCCATATCTAGTAAAATTATGACATCAGAGAGCAAAGCCAGACGGATGCTGAGTAGCCCCTATATTAGTTTGTCTCTCCAAATCACACAAGTCAATAAGATCAATAAAGTAGCAAGCCTTGTCTGACCAGCGTTTAAATTGACTGTCAATTTCAATATTGAGTTTGATTTTCTTCAATAGCGGTTAATTAAACATTCTAAATAGAGGTCACTATGTACTTGGGAATATATCTACCAATGTTGGGCAAAAAGTAAATGAATTACTAATTAACAATTGCAATTACATTAAGTAATAGGAATTAATAATTTCAATTACCTACATGTAAAAAGTAATTGCGCCTTCAATTTACAATTGCAATTGCCAAATGTAATTGTTAATTAAAATATTAATTACATTTTGAAATTAATTACTTTACACAATTTCAAATTACTTTTATTGAATACAAGTTTAGATCATCTTTATTTCCAAAATCATATTAAAATTATGAATGAGCTTTAAATTGGACTACCCTTACAATGTTTGACTTTTTGTATTAAAAAATGTAAATGAGTATTTTTGCAAGACTTTGTACAAGGGGAAATACTAAATAAAATTCTGTTTTATGTATGGGAAATCGAAGTATTAAAATGTTAGATTTTTATACCATCGGGTTATAGTTAATGTATGTAAAAAAATACAGTAAGAGTTTGTAATAGGTACATTATTATTATTGAAATATTTTTTCGCCTGTTTGTTGTTATATTAGTCTTCTGGCAACATTAAGTGATTGAATAATTTAATTACCAATTGTAAATTGAATTTTCATGTAATTCAATTACTTACAATTCTTACAAGCAATTTAATTACATGCAATTCAATTAGTAATTAAATTACACAAGTAATTATTAATTGCGCCCAACACTGCTATCTACTTGCAACGCCTATGCTAGGTTTTTAAATATAGAAACAATAGTACATTGTGCATCGTGGGGGGCTGGGGGGAGTGGGGGGTAAGTGAAATATTGGAGACGAGGGTGATAATTCACGACAGGCGCAGGCTGGAGTGAATTAGATAGATATATAGATAGCGTTTATTCGTGGCAAAAAAGAGGAAAACACGTACATAGGAAACACAACATAAATAATATAAGCCACGAAATGGTCCCGATTCAGTATGGTGCTAGCCTGGCTGGGCTAGCGCTGATCTTCCGTCGGGGCAAATTAAATCTTAAATTAAAGACCCTAGTTTGCAATTTTCTTACACAATGTTTACATCACACTTGGAAAGAAAAACTAAATTTTAAAACATGTTATAAGTTTTTGACAGGTTAGGCATCGAAGGATTTTAAACAGATATTTAATTAATCAAATTAAATATTTTTAAACATAAACAAAAATATTAAATTGTAAAGTCAGTATTTTATAAGTAAAACTCATTTATTAAAAAAAACGGACAAGTGCGGGTCGGATTCGCCCACCGAGGGTTCCGTATTTTTTTGGTATTTGTTGTAGCGGCAACAGAAATACATAATCTGTGAAAATTTCCAACTGTCTAGCTATCACAGTTCATGAGATATAAGCCTGGTGACAGACGGACAGACAGACAAACGGACAGACGGACAGTGGTCTTAGTCTCAAAAGGGTCCCGTTTGTACCCTTTGGATAAGGAAACCTAAAAAAGCTATAACTCGCTTTTTTTTCTAAATCTATAACTCCCGCGGGAACAATATAGGCCTTTGTCCTTTAGTACACCTGCATGAAATAAGATCTTTTTCGTGCAAGTGTGATGAAAAAACCGGCCAAGTGCGAGTCGGACTCGCGCACGAAGGGTTCCGTACCATTACGCAAAAAACGGCAAAAAAAATCACGTTTGTTGTATGGGAGCCCCCCTTAAATATTCATTTTATTCTGATTTTAGTATTTGTTGTTATAGCGGCAACAGAAATACACCATCTGTGACAATTTCAATTGTCTAGCTATCACGGTTCATCAGATACAGCCTGGTGACAGACGGACAGACAGGGGAGTCTTACTAATAGGGTCCCGTTTTTACCCTTATAGTCAATAGTCAATATATTCAATAGTCAATATATTTTTTATTCAAATAGGCCTAGCAACAAGAACTTTTAAATTGTCAAGTTTTAAATATTACCTTAATCTAAATATCAGATCTTTTTTTTTTTTTTTTATTGAATAAGGAAGCAAATTACAGTTTTTTATATCATTACAAGACCCATCGTAGGCAAAACCTTATGGAGGTTTGTGTGCCGATGGGGAGTTCGAGAATAACATAAAGAAAAACAATATTATATCCTATATCTTATCATATATCCTATATCATCATAAATATGATTCTTAGTATACATAGCTTGTGTCGTTAGTGATCAATTTATTGATACAGTTATTATTACCTTTTCTTAAAAACATTGAATTATTATAGATATGTCAAACTTAATAATAAGAATTCACAAAAGGATCGTCAAACACCAAAATTGTATAAAAAATACTAGTCTAGAAACTTTCTAGATTAAAAATCTAAATGTCCAAAAAATACGGGGTACCTAATATAGGTTTTCATTGAATTATTATCAATTTCATCATTATTAACATAATAATAAATAATTAATTATTTTCAATCACAATCCCACGGTGTTTCATTTACATTTTGCCTTTGGGTATGGAACCCTAAAAAGTATTAAAATAGTCAGATCAGGTAAGGAAATATAGGTCATAATAGAAAATAGGAAAGAAAAAATTAAGCGTGCTTCTTGAATCGTAATAAATTAATAATAATATAGAAGGAAGGTTTTTGGTCTAGAAGTCTTCTGGAAATCGATTTTCGCTCATGTCGTCTCGGACATGGGTATATTTGGTATCAGTGCATTCAGTATAATGTCCTGAACACAAATATATGAGATGACAAGCGCGAAAGTGGTGGGGGGTAGTTGCAGTGACGTCATAAAGTCGGCAGTACAAAGTTTTTTACTTGCTTATTTTAAACATACCATGTGGGGTACCAAATGAAAGGGCTTTGTGAGTAGATCACACAAATATAACATACTGTAACATTTTCACTACTTGGTCTAACAAATTATTAGAAAACCTTCAAAAATTTCACAGTTGACTTTGAACTGCTCTAAATAGAAAATGACTGAATGGATCATTCCAAAATACATACCAAGTGACTGTGAATATCCTACCAAATAATACCAAAACAGCAGCACACCAGTGGGTATTTTTGTGTCATTTATTCAGAGAGTTGTTTAAAAGTCCCGATTTCTCTACAGATAATACTATCATCACTTATCACCAACATGAATCGCTATTAATACTATCTCAAAACCGATATTGAGCTATATCAGCGATTAAACCAACTCGAGTACCATGACTAGGCGTCTGTGCTGAAAAAACCCTTGTGATAAAATGTTAATGCGATAAATCCAAACACAAAACAGTTGAAAAACAACGTTAGTCACTAATTTTATAAAGTTTAAAATTAAGTGATCATCTGCTCTTTTCTTTAATGTTATCTATTTGCAAACTTATATTATCAATATCGCGGGTTCAAAAAACGAATGGTTCCGTACCATTATCTATTGTTTTTAGTATTTGTTGTTATAGTGGCAACAGAAATACATCATCTGTGAAAATTTCAACTGTCTATCACGGTTTATGAGGTACAGCCTGGTGAGTTGGTGACAGACAGACAGACGGACAGTGGAGTCTTAGTAAAGGGTCCCGTTTTTACCATTTGGGTACGGAACCCTAAAACCACACCTGTGTCTGAATAATAAAGATTCAATATCAACAAGTTTACAGGTGGATTTATATCAGCTGATGCAAAATTTGTAAGAATATATCAATTACTTTTATAATTCTGCACCCCAGTTATTGTGTATCAATATGTAACTAGGTATTTAACTAGATTCATTTTAGTAATTACATTCTCATCGGTCATAAAAACCGGCCAAGTGGGAGTCGGACTCGCGCACGAAGGGTTCCGTACCATTACGCAAAAAACGTCCAAAAAAAACACGTTTGTTGTATCAGTTGTATGGGAGACCCATTTATATATTTATTTTATTCTGTTTTTAATATTTGTTGTTATAGCGGCAACAGAAATTCATCATCTGAGAAAATTTCAACTGTCTAGCTATCACGGTTCATAAGATACAGCCTGGTGAAAGACAGACGGACAGCGGAGTCTTAGTAATTGGTAATAGGGTCCCGTTTTTCCCCTTTGGGTACTGAACTCTAAAAAGGAGCCGCATTCCTACTTAGTCTGAGCGCAGTTTTATATCCTGGCGAATTAATGATTTATTTAATGTCGTGTCGACTCGTTATATTTTAGAAAACTTGTTTTTATAAATGAAAATGTAAACCCTATAACCCTATAGCTCTAGTTCTCGTCAATTTGACTGAATTGCTAACAAACAATAAAATTGCGTAAAATTTCATACATTCCGGCTGATGTGATGCTGATGCCGCTGATTTCTATGGGACATGGGACAGCCAAATTTTTTGCGCGATTTCGGCATTGGTCCTATAATAAAAGTTGCCCAGTATGACCTATAAAGTCACTACGCAACGTATGGCTGGTAGTTAAAATTTCTATATTAAGCAATAAAAATTTTTTTCGTATAGGTACCTACCAAAGTTGGCAACTTGTATGATTGAAAGAGAACCAGCGCAATGACCCTTCAGGTCGCCTCTGCCTCCATGCGTATATTGGGCATTAAATTGAATCAAAGCTCCGAATAAAAACCGGCCAAGTACGAGTCGGACTCGCGTTCCAAGGGTTCCGTACATTACACAATTTAAACAATGTATTTTTTATGTGAAATGTAATTGAAATGTCTTGAAAAAACCCGTAGGGTTGGATCAAAAACTAAGTAATTAAGTCCGACTCACGCTTGACTACACATTTCTAATAGGTTTTCCTGTAATCTATAGGTAAAGAACTATTTTGTGTATTTTTTTTTCAAAATTTTAGACTGGGTCTAAGTTTCGGAGATAAAGGGGGGGGGGGGGATGGTCATTTTTTGTATATTTTCTTGAATAACTTCTAAACTGTTTATCCTAAAATTATAAAGAAAATATATTTGAGTTTCTCACAATGAGCTATTTCATTTAACACGATAGTTTGAGAAACTTTATTTTTTATTTTTCTCATTTACCCCCCAAAAGTGGTAGTAGTAGCAGTAGTAGTAAACACTTTATTGCACAAAACAAGTACATAACACAGAGAGGATACCGTAAATGTGCAAAAAGGCGAACTTATCCCCTTAAGGGATCTCTTCCAGCTAACCTTTGTCCAGTGTAACCAGTGGTCCCCATGTTTAAATTTTATTTGTTTACGTTACATGTCCATCTTTGGGTCACAAACTTACATATGTATACCAAATTTCAACTTAATTGGTTCAGTAGTTTCGGAGAAAATAGGCTGTGACAGACGGACAGACAGACAGACGCACGAGTGATCCTATAAGGGTTCCGTTTTTTCCTTTTGAGGTACGGAACCCTAAAAATCATCAATATGGTATGGCCAATTCAAGTACTTTAATTTCGGGTTAATCCTCAATAGAAATTCGAGTAAAGCAGTTTCGCTGACAGCATTAAATTGAATAAAATGTAATATGTAATAAATTTTTTATAAAATTGAATAAGATGTAACGCTACCATTGACTGTGTATTCAGTTGCGTGCATTGTCAGAACGGCGCGGCGGCGTCGTCACGAGGTGGTATCTAAAATAAACAACGGACTATGCCAAGAAACGGTCCAGCGTGCGTTCATCCTGACGTCTGAGCAAAGCAAACATAAGTTCGTTTATTATTAGATTTTTGTCCATTAGAAACGCGCTAAAATATTCTCCTTCAATCTCTTAAATTTTTAGTTTATTCACCCCATACCATAACTTTGAACAATAGCTACTTGGCACTATTGGCAGACATTCAACAACCAAAAGTTAATTATTATCTTATCGAATTTATTTGACTGGATAGGTACCTAGTGCAATAGTAATAAATAAAAAATAAAGTTCATTCTGATTACACTGAAAGATCCATTTGCAATAACATCCCGGTACATCTTAATTACAATAACAACTTACATACAAAAACAACTCAACTTTGCATGGAAACCAAAATAAATAGCATAAGTAGCATAACCGGCAGCCAATTGATTTGAATGAATTCAGTTCAAAATCATTATTTATTTTAGTCACTAGCACATAAAAGGCCTACCACTGATGTACCTAACCATTAAACGAGCAGGAATTCGACATTCCGATTCCAGAGATGTTACAAAATAACTGTACACCATCGTCTACAACGACCAGCCTCGCATGTTGAAGTTTAAAGGCCTGCGACAACCGGCGGAGCGCAGCGCAGATCCCCCATGGAGGATTTAGGAGGAGGACAACGAGGTAAAATCTACCAGGGAGCACTTCGGCGCATGCCGGGGGATGCCGCGGCATGCCGGCGCATACCGGGGGAGGCCGCGGCATGCCGGCGCCTACCGCCGCGGTATCCTCTAACGTGCTCTTCGATGCCGCGGAGTAACAATCCTCCGTGATGCTCCGAGCTCGGTCTCAGAGCATTCAAATTTATACCTGAATGTTATTGAAATAGGGAAGAATGTACATTGATTATTTTAATGTGTTTCTGCGCTGCGCTCCGAGCTCCGTCGGTTTGCGAAGGCCTTTAGCGATAACTGCACCCATACTAACGCAATTATAAATAGAGGTCGAGGAATGTGTATGACGCCCTGAGCGAGCCCACGCGCCGACCAATCAGAAGCAAACACAGAGAGGCTCGTCTGGGTTCATGCGATAAACATATCCGTTACACAAAGGGATAAAAATGCTAAATCCCATAAAAAATAAGTTACAGGGTACCTCAAAGACAAGTGTTAGTCGCAAAATCATTTAAAATGATTTGAATTTTAATCGGATTCGCTGACATGTTTATAAAATCAGGTTGAGCTGTTCTTTTGCGCGGGGTTTCGGCACAGTAGAGTGAGAAAGCAGTAATTCGTCATGACTTACGTATGAATGAAAAGAGCGCGTTATTGAATAGATCGCGTTCGACGGCCACCAGCAGTATTCCTCAATTCGTTGCGCGCGTAGTCGGACGTGTCGTGCGCAGAGTGTGTGTTGTGCCAGCTTATACACAGAACACAAACACTCGCAGTGTATTTAGTATAAGAATAGAAATACTACATAACCAATCAAAATGGGCATGGCTATCAATAATCTACCCCAGGTAAGTGTCCTCTGTTTTATTATATGTGTATTTATTTTAAATTTAATAATACTAGCCGGCAACTTTGGTTTGAATTGGAAAGTAACAGTAGTTATAATGACCGCTTTGACCTTGTGGAACTTGTTCACGATAAATAACGAGTCTCCTATCTTGCTCGTTCGTTTTACATCCGCGCGTAATGCAATCCAGTTACAGCGAAGGATTATGCAAAATCTCTTATATTTTTAATTCAGCAAAATAAGTATAGTATTCCCAATTCAACTTATGAATATATTGTGATTAAAAGTTTTATATTTTCACGAATTTCATGAACAACAACCAACTCGTTACCTAATCTACTGAAGCAATGAGTGCTATGTTATGACGCATGGTGTATTGTTGCATGTAAAATAAGGACATAAATATTTTCCTTTTCCGTACTAAAGGAAAACCATTATCCTTTTACATGATTTCTATCCCGGCATAACCATTAATTAGCATAAGAATGTGATGGCTGACTTTATTATAATAAAAAAGCCAGTAAAAGTGTATGCTTTGCTCATCGCATGTTATCACAACTTATTTAAATACGCAAATAATATTTACAATCGTGCAGCCCCACAGCTCCAACAAGTGCAAATAACGCAGCGTACTACGTAGGAGAACAACACGCGAACGCGAAGCGATGCGGCGCGGGGTGAATCAATCCTTTGATACCTATAGAAGTGTCCTACTTGGGCGATCTCGTTGCAAAAGCGAACGCCGTGGTGGGCCCGCCGCTTCGCTTCGCATTCGCGAGTTGTTCGCTTACGTAAGACGCAGCGTTACACGTGCAGCCGCTTAGGTCGTATTCAAAGTATTCAAAGACGGCAATCTCAAGTCCAAGTTTACGTTACGTTCTCCACATGATATTTCAATATCGTAAATTTTTATATTGTGATTGACTTTCAAAACCGGAGGTGGGTAATCCTGTCTCAGAGGTTATAAAACACTAATAACCAATTACTTTTCAGGCTTATATTTTATCAACCTGCAAATTTTTTAATGAAGAGATAACGCCGTAAAGGTCTTAGTCAGATTACGAATTGCATTTTGGTTAAAAAAAATGAAGGTGTATGTATAGCACCCAATAGCCCTGCGCCGACCTGGATATCCCACAGAATGATTAAATATTATCTAAGTATATGGGGAATTCCCCTTATGGGCATTATGGGTTATTGCCCTTATTGCATATACCCTCTCGTTCATATCACGGACCGGGCAGTGGGATATGATCCTAAACAAGGTTTTCTCTTCCTTGCAGATCCGCGAGGAATGCGAGATCTTCCAGTGGTCCGACAAGCAGCTACGGGAGGTCATGGTGCGCCTCCACAGCGCCATTGAGAAAGGTCTCGGCAGTGATACGCATGAATCCTCCATCGTCAAGTGCTGGATCACTTACATTCAAGACTTACCCAATGGAAAAGGTAAACTTTCTTCCATTCCAATAAAACCAATGTAGTTTCGTAGGCTAGAAGACAAAGACTTATATTTCTTTATTTTCAGAACGCGGTAAATTTTTGGCGTTAGATTTGGGTGGAACCAACTTCAGAGTATTAATAATAAATTTAGGTGATAATCACTTCGACATGCAGTCCAAAATTTATGCTATACCTCAACACATCATGACTGGTACTGGAATAGCTCTGTTCGATCACATAGCAGAGTGCTTAGCCAATTTTATGAAGGTATAAAACATTTAGATTGACATAAAAAAATGTATTTACACAATAAAAAAAATATTTCTTAATTTAAATGCTGGGTTGTTGTTAGGAACACGGAGTGTATGAAGAACGTTTGGCGCTCGGATTCACATTCAGTTTCCCGCTAAAACAACTTGGTCTCACGAAAGGCATTTTACAACGATGGACCAAAGGATTCTCTTGCTCTGGCGTTGTCGGCACAGATGTCGTCCAGGGATTAAAAGACGCCATCGCGAGACGTGGAGTAAGTGTCAAATATCTTCATCATATCACTTCTTTTAGTTAACCTTTAGAGAAAACCCTCAGTATCACACAATTGAAAACAATCTTGTGCAGTTCTCCTCATTGATGCTATGGCATGACATAGGTATAAGAATGATACCTTTTCTCCAGAAAGTTGCAAGTTTCCTCTGTGCCCTCCAAAATCTTCAGAGGCTGTTGTAGTAACATTTATAGTTTCTTGCAAATTGCAGTCTTCCTAGCCCACATCATTGCGACGAAATGTACATAAGAAGTAATTTTACAGGACCTTTCATTATCTGTGATGGGCATCCTTAACGATGCCACCGGCACTCTTATGTCATGTGCATATAAGGAACGCCATTGCAAAATAGGCTTGATAATTGGTGAGTTGACGATGATACCAGCTCTCGATGTAACGCATGAATCTGGCAACCGAAATGAGAGCCCAGTAGAGGCTTTCTAGACAACTTATGACAACTCAGTACCTATGGTCGATCATTTGTTTCTGTTTAATTCTATTGATTAATATTTAATCAATGGACTGCACACAAAATAACCAAGATATTTGTTCAAGTTTTCTTTTCAACAGAAGAAATCCTTCCTACCGTTTCTTTTAGTTTCATGCACATAGCCTGTTTCGTTCTAATTAGAATGCAGCTTTTTATGTTTTCGGTTTCTCCAATTGATGAAGTCCAATTCAATTGTTTAACAAAATTTTACATTAGATAATTGTAGTAATCCACTTTTTAAATTGAAATGTACAAAAAGTTTTTTTTTGTGATTCATTTCATAAATTGTTCTTTTGTGATCGAACTGACGACTGAGTTGCTATAAATAAACTCGAAAGCCCCTAAAATCATCCTCAACATGAGGTCGATCCACAGCTCTGCATCCAACTCAACTCCAACTGGAATAATTTTTCATATCTATTCCTAAACGCATGTGTTCTCACTCTTGTAGGACGTACAGATTGACATATGCGCTATTCTGAATGACACCACGGGTACATTGATGTCTTGCGCGTGGAAAAACCACAACTGCAAAATAGGACTCATCGTTGGTAGGTTTACCTTGTTTATTGGCGTGTGGTGGTGTGCTTTCCTGTTGTTTTATGTGTCTAATGAGCTTGAGTCTACAACTTCACACACATCGAGATCAAATGATGTATGACGTCAGTAACGTCAATTCACCGTCATCTTCAATCATAATCAAACGACGACGTGTGTTTAGTTAGAGTCTTCTGGCTGTCTACTTCTAACTCATATAACATACATGACATTATTAATATTTTTAAAGCATGAATTGCCTGACCATAATGGGAATGCATAAGCATGTTAAATTAAACCTAATTCTAAATTAAATCCAGTGAGCAATATTATTATGAATGACAATGAGTTAGTCAAGCGTAAAACAGGCCAGAATTTTCATAAATGAAAAATACAGACTAATGACTCTTCTAATGAGCTTGTAGTACCTAATGCTAAATATTAAACTTCAATATACGCCTCAGTTACTTTAGTTATTAACGACAACTGTGTGGGAAAACGGCTCTGTATTATTCGTGAGACTTAACAACGATCAAAGTACAGACTGGCATGATTTTGCATTATTTAGACGAGTTTTTATTTGCTACTGTGTCATTAACGCTTTTTGATGAATGGGTATCTTACTGCAAATGTTATAATGCCTAATATATATGTTAGGTACCGGCAGCAACGCGTGCTATGTTGAGAAGACGGAAGCCTGTGAGACATTTGAAGGAGGCTTGAGCAAACAAGACATGGTTGTAAACACAGAGTGGGGAGCATTTGGAGATGATGGAGCACTTGACTTTGTACGCACAGAGTTCGACCGCGAAATCGACCAACATTCCGTTAACCCAAGCAAACAAATGTGAGTCGGTAACACGTACAGTTTTGAATACAACGAGATACCGTTCCCTGTAATGTGTACTGATTTATTTATTGTTCCGTTTCAGTCAGGAGAAGATGATATCTGGCATGTATCTGGGAGAACTTGTCCGTCTTGCGCTCGTGAAATTTACGCGGATGGGTCTACTCTTTGGAGGTCGCGGCTCGGATCTTTTCTTCCAACGAGGCAGCTTCTACACTAAATACGTTTCTGAAATTGAGTCTGACAAACCAGGAGATTTCACGAGCTGCATGGAAGTGCTTGAGGAATTGGGTAAGTTATGACCAACTACCAACTGTAGCTTTTGCAAACGGGCTTGAGTCACAAATTTATATTGTTACTATTTGCACTATCCGCGTACGAACCAAAATGTGCGCAACCAACAGTCAAAGGGAATGATATTACTTTACTATGACATCACATTCATCAGAGACAATCTCGATACAATTGATCTGTTTTCGTTTAATATTCGCTATTAATATGGGGCACGTGAGTTCGGTTGTATATTTATAGAGGCACTAGAAAAATTACAACACAGGGAACACGGTATCATGTCATTGTCTTTGATTAATTTTATGGCAAATAATTTTGTATCGTCAGTTGGTTAGCGGCAAGTGGTCGCGTTGTGATGGATGACTGGTCTTTTTATAGTGTTGAAATTATCTATGATAAAAACTGCTAGGCATCGGTAGGTACACATGTTATAGGGTTACATAAGCTACCTGCGGACTATTCGTTACATCACATTATTAGTCAGGCCGTAGGTTATACACAAGACGAACGAAAGCAATGAACAACTAATATTATATAACAAAAAAAACGGTCAAGTGCGAGTTCGTTTAACTCGCGCACCGAGGGTTTCGTACAAACTTTCAATTTTCTTATGCAAATAGAATCACGAAAGACGTGACCAGAAGTATACTAAGCGTAATTGTGTACAGCGCCATTTATCGGCAAATTAGCTAACTAATTTGCGCGACCTGTATGTATGTTGGTTTTTCAAGGATACTTAATTCTTTATCATGTGAACCGATTTCAACAATTTTTGTTTTATTTGAAATAAGGTATTTTAAGTGTAATCTTATAGACATTTCAAGTATAACAAACACCCGGAACTGGGCTTAAATTGCAAATTAAATTAGAAAATGTTTTTTGATAATTAAAAAAAAAGTTTTATTGTTATTATTATGTAAAAATTTCTAAAATTTTCGTTAGTAAACTTCGGAGATAAAAGGGGGTGGGGGGTGGTATTTTTTCACATTGTCCTTCATGTCTTTTTTTTTTCACTATGAAAAACAAACAAATGATATCCTACTCGACCTAGTAACTACTGACTTTTTGCCCCCTATTTATATTGGGCATTTTTTATACTTAATAAAAAATACACTTCTAATGTGTTAAGGTTAGCGCTGTTTATAACTATCCAAATTTCAAATCGATAGCTTCAGTAGTTCTCGAGATATTTAGCAATGTGACAGACAGACAGGCGGACAGAGTCGCACCATAAGGGTTCCTTTTGTACCTTTTTGGTAAGGAACCCTAAAACAATGTGTAAACTTAAATATTCCACGAGTATCGCTAAAAACAAAGGTTACTGTCCCCGTAAGCTAAAGTTGGTGGCGTAAATAGTTTTTTTTTGTGACGTAATTCGTTAACAGTATCTATCTATATCTACGAACAAAAACTTCGTGATAACTGTTTTACTGCCTGTAGGTTGACTTCGCGTTGGATTCGTAATATATAGTGAGTGACTCGACATAAATCAAAATGGATGTAGAACATAAACATCAACAAGTTTATCTAATATTTGAGGGTAAATTTTAACGAAACCCGGCGGATAAAAAAGGGAGTGTACTTAATCTTTTTTGTGTGTATCTATACGAGTATACCTGTGTAACTAATGACTATATAATTCGTTGGCACGATCTGAAGTTCTGGTCATGTAAATACGTCGTATGAGTTGTCTGAAAGATTTTTCAGGGATAAGATGGAATGAGAGCTGTAGGGTTTTTTACTTAAAACAATTTTACTTAAAGCTCGTTTGGATAAACAAAAACAATCTGATGAAGTGATGACATACTTGGGTTTGTATATTAGGGAAGATTAAATCCCTGCCGACTGACGACACTAAAGCTGATAAAATAATCAGTGCTTATCTCTTTACCTCTAAAACAACGAATCTTTATTGCCTACGCATTAATAATAATAATAAATAAAATAAAATATCTTTATTTCGAAGAAGAGACTTTATAGTTGTTAGTAACAAATGATAATAAAACAAAACTAACTGTAGGTAGGTGTAGGTGGGTGTAATTAAAACTGTAGGTAGTAAAAAAATAACTTTGATTTGATAACACTAAATATATGAATTAATCGCAGAAAAGGTTCCGGTTGTTATTTATGTTATGCGAATCTGTTTTTGATTTATCTATAATTAGTATAATTACCTACAACTATGTATGCTGTGCACTGTGCATGAGGCATGAACCTAGCAAAATATTATATATCACTATCAGCATCAGATCACGGCGTGCCGCGGTTCTAAACAATACATTACAAAACCTCTATCCAATTTTTTTACGTGTGTAAATACGCCGCCAACATTAAACACCCGTTTGTTTGAAGGGAACACTAAGGGTCGGTTGCACCAAACTGTTTGTCATCGTTAAAGTGGTCGCTAAATTTTATTGTATGAAAAGTTTCATAGTAACCGCCGCGATTACTCTGTGTATCAAGTGCGGATGGTGCAACTGGCACTAATTGATACAGGTCAATACAGCTAACAGAACGTCCTTGTAGTCATTAGTAACTTTTAACCAGAGATGGGCATCAGGGTTTTTTTATTCACGAAAATCACGAATGATTTATATTAATTAACCGCTTTTCAAATGACGAATGATTTATTCGTTATTTCATTCGAATAAATCAACGAAAAATATTTAAGCTTTTTGGCTTATTCCATTTAAATAAACAACACAAATAATAACATGTTAAATATGACTCGTTTTTACTGTATATTTGTTCTGACACATTAATTATTGTTAAGGGTTAAAGGATAAGGTAGTATAATAAACAAAGGATTAGCGTGAAATGGTTATTTGTTTTGTTTTACAAGGGAGGAAAGTTGTTGTTTATCCGCTCGTGCTAATATTGATACTTGATACCCGAGCAAGAGAAAGATTCCAAAATTGAACCTCGAGTGTTCGAAACGCACCCGAAGTGACGTCACGGACGGCCGACTGCGTCCGAAATTCGAACATCGGCAATCGTCGGGGGACTATATAACGTCCGCCGACAGCAGCCAACGGCAATCTTCGAAACTACATTGAGCGATAAAGTTGTACTGTAATTCAGTCCTAAACGTAAAATAAATCTGTAAATAATTTAAAATTCATTGAAGATCCACTAGGCATCCCTGCAGTATATTTAGAAAGGAGCCTAGGCCTCAACAACGAGCGTTGCGAGGGTTTCAAGGCACGAAGGTTAAACAAATTTTGCCACCGAGTGAAACACAACATTTTTCACCACACCAACGCAAGAAAAATACTAACTGTAAAATATCAAACAAAATCAAACCAAAACAAATCCAAATGAATGTTATTAAATATTTATCATTCAAAATCATCATTTGAAAGTCAATTCTACCAGCCAACATAAGGTAACAACTCAAAATTTGCATCAGATTACTTTGCCACACAGGTGGATAAAATGCAACTTTCTCATCAGTTTTTGAACAATCAAGAGAGCCTTTACCGGCTGGTGTGGTGAAAAATGAGTTAGTCACACACAAAGTAAGTAACTTTCTAGCCTGGCCTAGAAAGAGAGAGCTATATACAGCGAAAGAGTGAGAAAACCAAATTTTCTTATCAGTTGTTTGCTTCAGAGCGCATCTCACAAGTACTCACCAAGTCACCACGCTTAATTTATATTTATCAGTAACTATTCAGTTGCAGTGCATTGCACATCACAGTTGCCAAATCTTTCTAAACCGAGAAAAGTTAATAATGGTATTCCAATAAAGTTCAATAAACAATTATTCGTGGCAATTCATTTGACGAATTATTCATTCCACGAATAATTTATTCAAATAAGAATAACCATCCGACAATTTTTCGTCATTCGCGAATAATTTTGTTATTCTTATTCGTTATTCGAAAAAAAATGCCCATCTATGCTCTTAACGAAGTGGGTGACGCAAGTTCGCGCAGTTTTAGGTTTATTAACATTTTCTTAGTTTCTCGTTTGACAAGTTTAAAAAGCATGGTCTACCTTTACCAACTACTACCGAGGCAGTATTCTGAATGGACTACGTGAAGTGTCCATAAGATATAACCTTGTGTTGTTCACAAGCAGTTCTATTGTGAAGTCTAGACTTTCGGTTAGTGTCATTAAACTCATTGTAATGTATAACAATTGTCCAATTTATGTAAAAAAAACTATCAATCACGATTAATATTCTTCGTAAGGCATTGGAAACTTGCATGTAGGAAAACGTTTTCTCCACGTTATTTCCATCCATCCAAGACCAACCAGAACTAGTGTATCCTGACTATTAGTGATTTACTTTAATTTTCTAAAGCACGAAACGTCAAGATAAACCGATGTACGAAACTGACGAGTACTTGCCGTCTGACATTGGCCGTAATATGGTCAAACAAAAAACGGCTCTTTATCGACCTTCGAGTGTAGGTATCTGCCCATGTTCGCTTTCAACAGCATCATCTACAATATCGTGTGCTCTAATTCCAGGGTTGTCCCATGCGACAGAGGCTGACATGGCGGCTGTGCGACACGTGTGCGAATGCGTCTCGAAGCGGGCCGCGCACCTCGTGTCGGCCGGGCTCGCGGTCCTCATCAACAAAATGGGCGAGCCGCGCGTCACCGTCGGCATCGACGGCTCCGTCTACAGGTTCCATCCGCACTTCCACGCGATCATGTGCGAGAAGATCGCACAGCTGATTCGGCCCGGGCTACAGGTGAGGAAAACCACTTATAAGCATTGCTTGTTATCCCCGATCAAAGAGCCTATTAGAATTCTCATTTGCCACGGCGTGGCAACCTTTATGCTCCATCCAACCGAAGCCTTAGTACAGCCTCTGCGGCCCCAGCCTAATGTCTGGATTAATTTTTCCGGGGGCTATGTCTGCAAGTGTCGCAAAGTTTTGTACAGTCTTTCCATTAAGTACCTACTTTACTATTATCTGTGTGTTTTTCCTATCGGCCTTAACACAAGTAAATAGACATTAAATTTAACAATTATAATTATTTGCTAAGAATTGTCGATTACATCGCGCCCTTCGTCTTGCTATAATTATAATATACCTAACACCAAAGATCCATTGCCTTCTATGTTTTATCAGTTCGATATATAATGAAGACTTCTGCAAATGATAAACTAATGGGCCAATTAAATGATAACCTAAGCAACCCTACTCTAATCGGTTGTATGTGCTAATGCGTAAACCCAGTAGGTAACATGACATGTTTATTAAGGAAAAATAACTTAGTGTGGGAAAAAAAACGCTTATAATATGACCTACTAGTTTTATCTATAGGTAGTTTAAACCTGGTAGTGAATAGTAATTTTCCTATCTACTTTTTTTTGCAAATTGAGCGACAATTAACTATAGTCACGCTTAATCGGAAGCGACGATAAATAAAACCATCTGGTAGATTTCGTCCTTACAGATTTTACAGCTAATTTCCTTATAAATGAGGAAAATAGCTGCACTTTTCTTTTGCGAAACAAATATATTTTATAAGTATCTAATTGAGTTACCCCAATAAAGTGTGGCTAGGAAAAAAAGTGGCAGCATATTTTGCATTTTTTGGCATATTTTGTCCTAATTTTTAAGCAGTGCATTTTTTTATAGTAATCTGTAGATAGTATTATATAAAATTTAATACATATAGATACTAGATAGAATCGTATTTAAAATAAAAGGGCGAATTCAAGTTTTCGCCTTTTACATCTCTTCTAACACTTTTAGAACAGCGTCTTCTGAGAGAATTTATGAGGTGTTTCTCAGCATAAGCATAGTTTTTTGTTTAAGTTTGACGAGCTAATTAATACCTTATTAAATTGTCTTTTGTTCAATATTTAACTTTTAGGGTTCCGTACCTCAAAAGGAAAAAACGGAACTCTTATAGAATCACTCGTGCGTCTGTCTGTCTGTCTGTCCGTCTGTCACAGCCTATTTTCTCCAAAACTACTGGACCAATTAAGTTGAAATTTGGCACACATATGTAAGTTTGTGACCCAAAGATAGACATGTAACGTAAACAAATTAATTTTAAACACGAGGGCCACTTATATAAATTTTGTCAAACTATATCGTGTTACATATCAAATGAAAGAGCTCATTGTGGGAATCTCAAATATATATTTTTTATAATTTTAAGATACACAGATTAGAAGTTATTCAAGAAAATAGGCAAAAAATGACTATTCCACCCCCTTTATCTCCGAAACTACTGGGTCAAAAATTTTGAAAAAAATACACAAAGAAGATCTTTACCTATAGATCACCGGAAAACCTGAATGGAACCGGAAATGTGCAATCAAGCGTGAGTCGGACTTAATTACTTAGTTTTTGATCCGACCCCTACGGGTTTTTCAAAGACATTTCCACATAAAAAATACATTATTTAAATTGTATGTATGTATGTATGTAATGTATGTAAACACTTTATTGTACATAAGACAGATTACAAACACAATAAAAGAACATAAATATATACAATGTACAAAGGCGGACTTATCCCTATAAGGGATCTCTTCCAGTCAACCTTTGAGCAATTGAGAATGAAACAATAAACAGATCAAGATAGACAAACGAACACTATGAACAGAAAGTAAATTATGGTTCAATTATTACAAACGTAAATAATTAAAACCTGTAATCTAGAATATAAAATAAACATATATATACAATACATATCCATATAAACACAAATATATACCCATAAATACATATATATACATATATTTTATATTGTGTATGTGTGTTGTGTATTGTGTAATGTACGGAACCCTTGGACGCTTGAACCACTCCTTAGTAAACAACTTAATCTACACTCTACACTACACTACCCATCATGCACTCATTAGAATATAACTAATAAATCCGCGCAATTACTCTGATAGCGGCCTTTGGACCTTCCTCGATATCACTAGTCCGCCGAAGTGACCAAGACGAGCCCCCTCGTCAATAACAAGTTTATCGAATTGTGATATTTGTGATAAACCCGTTCCGAAGGCGGACTATGCCCGACAAATAAAGCTTACATCACTCAAATATCGCAAACAATTTTTATCAGTAAAAAGAAGGCGTTGTTGTGACCGCTCGACCTTTGTGACGCGATGTGCGCTGACGAAATGTTATACTTAGAAGTCACACTGATATATCTAAATTTGAATTAAACCGCAGCCAAATAACGCTAGACCGTACTCATAAAGTTGTGTCCCTGCCGGTTAGTAAGGTTGCCAGAGCTCAACGAGGGTGCGGGGTGTTAGGGTCGGCAACGCGTATGTAACACCTCTGGAGTTGCAGGCGTCCATGGGCTATGGTGACCGCTTACCATCAGGCGGGCCGTATGCTTGTTTGCCACCGACGTAGTATATTAAAAAAGAACTTCTCAAGCTCGATGTCCCACCTAAATGATTTTGCTAACGCATTACGTTTCATTCGTTTTGCATCTATTTCTGCACGGTAATTGTTTTGAAAGCAGCTCATCAGCTGTTTTCAGCGTAATGCAATGTCCCAGCTACTATTAAGAAAATCACCCTGCATCTTCACTCATATTTAAAGTAAAACGGAATTTGAAATTTAATAATACATTAAACTACCTACGCAGTTAAAAAGCCTGCGCAATCGCAACCAAGTCCTTGGATTGATTTTAATTCCCACAAAAAATGTGCAACCTAAGGGCTACACAGAAGTAGATGGAGCGACTAGCGTTGAAAAAACCGGGAAAATTTCAAAACGACTCGTTTTTTTCAAGTTTCTTTGGAAAAAAAAAACAATGTATTTTTCACTAGACTTATATTGACCGGGATATAGACCGTGATTACCTTTTGTATTATTTGTGAGCTCCCGATATTTCGACGCAGTTACATGCATCATGTTCACGGGTGACTGAAGATAGCGGGTGGGTGTCAAAGTTGTGTAGACAGCGCTCTGTCTACCCTCATTCTTGCGCGTCGGCTGCGTTCACTTTCAACGTTACCAACGGTCGCATTCACACTTGTTGGTCCGGTCGCGTTCACACTCGTTGGTCTGTCCAAACACACTACACTCACGGTGTCACTACGCGTGTTTGATTCGGATATCACTGGTTTTTTACACAAACAAATCACAGGATTCCACACATTTGACAGTTTAAACCCATCTTCACGATTAAAATTTTTGTATTTGTGAATTTCAACGGCTTCTCTTACCAATCTTGGTATATAGTCTAATGTATTTTTCAATATACTTAATTAGGAATTTAAACAGGTAGGTTAAGGTTGCATGTCTAATGTGTTTGTTTATGGATTATGGGCATTGACACTGTCATCACTCATCAGCAGGGACCGGCCCGCTATCCCTTATCGGGGTTTTATAAGGGTATTGCATAAGGCTTAACTAACCATACCCTTTGCCAGACAAAACCCTTTCTTTTGCTTTTAAAAACCCTTATATCTATCTAGTAATCGGTAGCCCAAATACCCTTACAAAACCCTTATCATCCGCTCACCAACACCTTGCAAATTGCTTATAAGGGTTAGCCTTATAAAGGGCTTCCCTTTTAGCATATAAGCGTGCTAATTTAAGTCGTCTACCTTGTTCATAAAGCACACATTACTTCGAATCCGAGCGATCGTCGGCGGCGACGGCGGCGTTCTTTGACTAGGCACGTATTTTCTTTCCTTTTCATACACTACCGTAGATATATACTAATCCTGTCTCTTTCACGCAAAGGGAAACCTTTATAAAAAGCGCTTAAAGATAAGGGTAACCCTTATTAAGAGCTAGCCTTATTTTTGGTTAGCTTTTCGGTAAGGGTTAGTCAAAGGTAAGGGTATGAATGGGCTTGCAGTTCAAAAGGGAAAGTCTTTCAATGTGTTAGCCGTGTTTAAGTGTCGCCCATTGAAAGGGTTTTATCGCAGAAAGGGTTGTCCGGTCCCTGCTCATCAGTGGCATTGTGTGTGACGTATTAAATTTTTCTGAATAGAACTGGAAAAAAACCGAAAAGAACGAAATTTTGTAAAATTCCCGAAAACTACATTTGATTTTTTCCGGAATTTTCATCCCTAGGAGCGGCTATAGAAACACGATAATATTAATACCATAATACCTGCTCATATACGTCAATTCCTATGACTTCAATTGAATAAATCGAATAGATCATCGTGATGCGGTAACTTTTAACAAAAATTTGGTGATTGTAAATTAATATATCTTATTAGATAAATAGGAGCGTTGGTAGTCATAGGCTCTCGTCACTCTCGTGACATCTATAGTAAATCTTCAATATTTGTATTACGCGTACGGAAATGTCGGTTGTTGGATAATGATGATATTTAAAACATAGTACCTAATGTATAAATTAACAGTTTAATGTTTACACTTAACTGCGCACTGTAATGTGTAAAATTAAACCTACCGCCACATTGAACTTGTCGGTTACTCCAGCTTCAGACCTGACGTGAGTAGGTACTGGCTCTATCATACATCTTCTGAACAAGCCGCACATACTTCTCTGGCATTCCTTTCTCTCTCATAGACCACCACAGAACCTTACGGGGGACTCTATCGTATGCCTTTTTCGTCGTAATCCGTAAGTCGTAACCATTCACGATTCCATAAAACACAAACGAACGACCGTTTAACATGAATGTTTCTGCCCAACTAAAACAATTGCAAAAAATAATGCCATGCATGCGGCGAAATGGCACGAGTCGTTATCTTATCTCTCGGTCACCAGGTGCGAATGAATAAAATAGGATAAATTCTGGTATGAGTTAGAAAAGGAAGATGTTTTACGCTCGCAATACAGTCATGTTGATCTTTGCAGATGCAACATTGCGAATTCATTAAATACTAAATGCGTTATTATCGCAAAACGGACAGAAACAAATTGAAATAATAAATAAATCGAATATTTCAAAAAGAACCGGGAATTCCCGGTTCCGGGTCTTCAGTACCGGTTTTTTTGAGACTACAAAATTCCCCGGAATTCAAGAACCGGGAATTCCCGGGAGCATGCCCTAGCGGCAGCCCACGGGCGGTGCGCCGGCCAAATATACCTAAACTGCGCAGTGACACCCCCCTGATTAGGGGCGGTATGAAAACGACAATTTGACCAAACTAGGGTTCATTTTTACAAGCTTTTATTTCTTGCAAATCTTGCAATATAACGATGTAAGTAAATATGTATGTAGTTATGTAACTGTGTTTGTATAAGGTAATAATATCGGGTCGGGTGATAAGGCCATAATATAGCATTGTCACCCGACTTACATATGTCTGCAAATTTTCAGCTTCATCGGAAACCGGAAAGGGGGTCAAATTTAACTTGCAAAATTTGACCCCCTTTCCGGTTTCCGATGAAGCTGAAAATTTGCAGACATATGTAAGTCGGGTGACAATGCTATATTATGGCCTTATCACCCGACCCGATATTATTACCTTCGAGCTGATCTGATGATGGAGACAGGAGGTGACCATAGGAACTCTGTGATAAAACACCGCAATCTAATTTTATTATGTTTAAGGTTTTTAGAATTGTCTCAATCTTTTTAGTTGCCTGTCGAAAGAAACGTAATGAAATTTTTGCCAAAAACTTATTAAAATGATTAATTTGCCCGAGTTGTCGCGATAGCCTGGTGGATATTAATTTTAAAGTAATGATGCGATGTAATTTTCAAAACAAAGGCTTACGAGGGCGGAAAATCGAACCATCTAGATTTTATTGTTGGTAAGATTTGCATTTGAGTGTGTCTTACAATTATTGTACCTATCATCAGATAGGTACAATAATTGTTTACATGATTTAAAGTCTAGTTTCACGAATTTTCAAATGAATGCTTGTAATAAATAACAGTATGATTGATTTTTTGCCGCTACTGTATTTCTTGGTCCGACCAAACGATTTTCGGTAGGTTCCTTCCTTCTGATCCTTCCTTCCCTTATCCCACCTACGTTGGGGTCGGGTCTCTTTGTCATTTTGCGCCAGAGTAGTCGACTCTGGGTTGTCTCTTCTACTATGTACAGGTTAAAGAACCTGTCGGTTCTAATATTGGACCACCATGTGAATTTTGGTCTTCCTCTTCCTCTCGGTTGTTCCAGAAGGTTCAATGCAATATTGACGGCATGGTCTGTTCCTCTTCTTTGAATGTGGCCGTACCATATCAGTCGGGTTTCAAGGAGTTTTTCTCTAATTGGGGCTAGTTTGAATCTTCCGCGGACGTAATTGTTCCTTATCCGGTCTAGTCTCGTGACACTCCCTGCCCGGCTAAACATTTTCATCTCATTGACATGCAGGAGTTGCTCATGAGATTTATTTACAGCCCAGCATTCCGACCCATACAAAAAGGCTGGTCTCACTGCAGTTTTGTAAACTTTTCCTTCCAAAATTAAGAAATCTACATAATATTATATCTTGCTACTGAAAGACTTAGGGCCAGGCCAGGTGCACCAAACCAAAACAGGTCAATGACATCGCATTTCATTTGCTGCTTGTATGCAATTCGTGAATTATGATGCGTAGTGCTAGTGCAACGTGCAACCGATACTCAATTTGTTGTTTAACCTCTAGCCGCTCTAAAAAAATAATTATTATCATATCAGTTATTTTTGTTTATTAGCGGTTATTTAATTACGATTTGTTTTCGTTTCCAGTTCGACCTCATGCTGTCAGAGGACGGTAGCGGGCGCGGGGCGGCGCTGGTGGCGGCGGTGGCGTGCCGCGAGATCCAAAAGGCCGCGTAAGCGGCTGACCCTCTCCGTCCCACTGTACCTTCACCACCAACGTGACTGGGATCGCACGACGTTTTCTAGGTTAGGCCGTAGCTCGAGTGAGGCTTTCCCAAAGATTTCGGCTTCTAAAATGTTTAACAGTTGTGACCAAAGTATTTATTTCGATCTGATGGAAACAGCCCGGACTAGATGCTGGACATCTCAGTTTTTTTGTGGGACGGTTTTAACGGTCCTAAATCAGCTTTATTTTCCCATACGTTCGGGTTACATAATTAGGATAATGTAGAGTATTATAACCCTAAAGTAGCGCACCAAAGACGCGACTGCGTTTGTCCGGTCTGGCGACGGTTAGATAGATTTAATACATGTTATTGGTCTCAAATATATCTTAGGGAAATCGCCTCTAGTGGTCGGAGCATTTTAATGTATGCAAATGTATATGGGTCAGTAGATGAAAAGATAGATTCCGGTGATATTTTGGAAAGTCTTCAGTTTATGTGTTCTACTCTATGTCCCAAAAGTACTTTTTAGATGGACACTAAGATCCTAACTTAAAAACTTTTATATCGATGTCCAAAAGATTTTATTGTACTTATATTGGTAAGTAGTCTAGTCACAAACCAGGATTAAGTTATCTGTTGCTACATCTTCTTGAGTCTTGAATTTCGTTTCACCATTTATTTACTGAGCTTGTCCTGGTTTTTTACACTTGTAATAATATTGATCTTAGTGTCGGTCTGCGCGCTCTGCATTCATTTGCAGTTTCGTAGCCAGCAGTGCAGAGACCTGGCCCAACCATCAGCGATATTTCCTTTTATTAGCAATAAGTAGATAAAAATGTACTTTAACGGAGAAAAAGCTCTTGTATTTTATAACGATGTTGAAGTTTGAGTAAGAAACTATTGTTAAATATATGATTAGTCTTATACAGAACATCACATACGAAAAGCAAACTATCTGTTGATACCATATTTATTCAAGTATTTTTATACAAATAATTAAACACAAAAAAAACGAATATTTAGCACATGCTACCCTAAGTCCAAGACTTACGCATTGTGATGCCATAAGAAGTTATTTAGAGGAATTATAGGTAACATTGTACAGTCAGCATCAGAAGTTGCTAAGCGGGTAAGGTGTTCAAAATGATCTTGACGCGACTTTATTGTTAAGAGAATAAGAGCGTGTCAAGGTAATTTTTAACACCTCGCCCGCTTAGCAACTTCTGCTGCAGACTGTATGAAATAATACACGAGAAT
Organism: Cydia strobilella; assembly: GCF_947568885.1. Taxonomy (NCBI): domain Eukaryota; kingdom Metazoa; phylum Arthropoda; class Insecta; order Lepidoptera; family Tortricidae; genus Cydia; species Cydia strobilella. The sequence continues at coordinate 11,600,424 of NC_086050.1, forward strand.
CTCAGTTACGTCTCTGCGGATATTGTAAGCGTATAGTGAGCCATTGTTGTTGATCATTCCATTTATAGGACACCACAAGCAATCACTCTCATTTGTCTATCAACTGGCATCCAATTAGGTAGGTTCTAAGTATAACCAAAGATAGATATAACTCCGTAATAGATGGATACAGTCTAAGGAAAAAACGTGCCTCGAAAATCACGAAAATTTGACTCTCGATCAGATGGCGCCACTAGTTTTGGCCTACACTCGTATAGAGGGCGTTGACTGTTTCGTTTGTTATTTATAATTTTAACGCATACCAGTGAAAGAACATGGGTCAACATCATATAAAAATAATTAATGCAAATAAATAAAAAATTATCCATATTTAAATACATTTTAACGTATTTTTTTAAATCTTCATTTTTAGTTTTAAAGTGTGTCGACAGATGGCAGTGAATTTACTGGGGTTACAAAATTTACTATGACAGTACCGCTCTAGTATAAGTTACTCTATGGTATAACACAATACAAGGTAGTTTGCAATTTCGATTACATAGTTCGTATTTGTTTATTGATCACTTACTGTCAGGAGATTTTATAAAATGATCCAAAAATGACAGATTTAATCCCAGGTAGAAAACAATGCATTAATATAACTTTAGTTTATTGATATTTAACTGTGATAGAGCTAGAAATATGTTATAAAGATTTTTCGTTAGTCTTTGTTATCTAAAACGTCTTAATTTTTGGTGATATGTTTGACATAGTTACTGAATAAAATCTACAAAAACAATGACATATCATTGTTTAAAGATTACAAAAGGCAAAAATTGTGCAAAAATCTGTTTTTTTTTTTAATGTATATTTGGTCAATATTTAGTTACTTAATTACTACCGTCACGTACTTACGCCCTCTTAATCCATAACATCATTAGTAGTTCCTAGTTTTCAATAGGTGCATTTTTAAATATGTAATATGTATGCGTATTGTCAGTATAAGTTTGTTGCATGCTATGTAACGCAGTTGTTATTTTAAATTATTTAGAATTAAGTACTTCTTTTAAGATATTTGGTATCTACTCAGCGCATACTAAATAGATAAGAGTAAAAGTCTGTTAATTATTTAGCAGACTAAAAATAATACTGAGTTTAATCGAGTGAAATTATTGTTGTAGGTAAGTACCTATAATTCATCATGTATATGATTTGCTCAAAGCTCCAAACAAGAAAACGGTTTTAAGTTTGCAAATTCTTATTTACACGTTAAAATTAAGCCAACAACCCGAAGAATGCACAAATAAACCAGTGTAATTTTAGTATAGGTACATTCGATTCATTTGAATCATGACTCGTTGAGCAGTATTTTGTGTAATTTTAATGAGTTACAACGCTACATCGTGTCCGCGTGAAACGGCTAGTTCTACATTCCATAGGGCTTTTGAAGCTCCTAGGTTCAGTATAGTCGTATAAATTCATCGAAAATCTAACCCAAACAGCAGAAACGTACACACATATCACATCTGTTATTAAGAGACAATAATCATGGATCCGTTGTATGTAAATAGGTGTAGATTTTTGTTTGTAAGGCCTGGCGCCCGATATGGTTATTGCTTCATTACACATCTTGTAAATTATAATTATGAATAGATAGATATCTATATATACCTATTAAATATCATGAAATGAAAAAAAAATGAATTAATTTATGTGAAAGAGATAATGAATGTAGATAGTTCTTTTTTGTGTGAGAGCTGTGAGCAATGTTACTTATTTCAAGAATAAATTTATATAAATTTACGGACCATCTTTCATTTATTCCGAACCCCGGGCCTTCGTGGCCACTCCGATCACCGCCATTCGTCTGCCCGTCTGCAAATTGCCCGTTTGCCATGCGGCGTTGATATATGTATACCACAGATTTAATATGCTAGATGACGCAAATATCACGATTTGTATTGAAACTAAGCGTGCCGACTTTTTCATACAGAATTTACGCATAATATATTTTTAAAATTACTTACCTGTGATAGGAAATATGTCCTTGCCTTTGGGTGGTCGCAATTTTTGGGCTGTTGCAGTTAATTATCACGGAACGAAGCATTTTTCAAGTTTTCACGGACGTCCGGCTGCAACAACTGACGCGCGTGGACTGTCAAGAGCGACGGTCAACCTCGACGCTTGGTCGGGGTTCGGACAAGCGAAGTAGATGCATTTGCGTATGAATTCTATGATATACATATACAGAAAATACATTTCGTAGTCTTATAAAATGTGACTTTTTTGCACCAAAAAGTTCGATGTTTTACTATAACAAATTCATTTTGCATAAAAATCTATAAAATGTTCAGATGTTGTTTTGCTATTGACCACCGGAAGCTAAATTACCGACAAGGTCGCTCAAGCCTCAAGCAAGACTATACTAATAACATAACGTAGGTTGAGCGTAGTAGGCAATAAGTAGGCTCGGGGCACGGGTAATTTAATAAACATCTAGTATGGATATAGTTACGATTACAATCCACACACATAATAAAGTCGGCATTAAAAACACGCCACCAACGCCGCAACGCCACCCAACAGTGTTACGGTAAGTAGGGTAGGTAACCCGACAGTTATAGTTTCGCCATGTTCGTCTGTCCGTCCGTCCGCGGCTTTACTCCGTGATCTAGTGCTAAAAAGCTGCAATTTGGCATGGATATAAAAATCGGGTTATTCCCACTAGTTACCACCAAGTTCTTACCAGTGGTAGCTATTGGGTTTTTTTTCCCACTGGTAACTACTGGAAAAAAAATCCCCGTAATTAAAAAAAATTACATAATTTACAAATACAAAAATCAAATACTTTCTTCTGGGAACACAAAAACCTGCAGTAAAAAGTAGAATGACCTTAAAATAAAAACTAAAAAAAAATTTACACGTAAAGACGGGTATTTTATCCCTAAAATTAAGAGGAAAAAGTCAGATCTCTTAAACGCGTCGTTTGATTTTGATCTACTTTACGGCATTCGACGCAATTTTTTACGCACTAAAAAGTATCTAAATAAAAAAATATTCGACAAGAATTATAGAAATTACCTTAAAAAATTTAAAAAAAATTAAACCGTCAGAAAAAAGAAGCTGCTCCACATTATCGTCAAATTTAGGTTTAACACAACTGTCCGAACTGGGACACCAATCGGAACCTTCTGTATAATAATTTGACACGCTCGAGTATTTCAAGATGGCGGTTTTTTTTTTGCATCTTCAAAAAATCTCTACAAACTTGCGTCACTTCCGAATCGTCAGTCTTTTTAATGGGAGCAGTCTTTTTAATTGTAGGGTCCACTTAACATTCTCTGAATATCCGACGCTGATGAATAACTTACTCCTAACGATCGTACTTTTTAAGCCAAACATTTCCAACCTAATCTCCTATAAGGTGCCTATAAAGTTAAATAGATACCTACCTATCTATACCTACAAAAAACTCGTTGATCGACGAGAATTAACATAACGTAATCAATCGAGGCCTTGCATCAAACCATAAGTAAATTAATTTCAAACTACAAGCAAACAAAACATACAATCATATATCATAGGTACTTTATTATCTTATTTAAACTAAATAGTGCAGTTAACAATACACAAATCTTTTTATGTTACTGTCTGTTTAATGAATTACTTTTTTACTAATTTTACAAATTAATTCATACTTTTACAAAGCCGTGCAAAATAATGTCAATCATATCCACTAGTACTTAAAATTAGTTCATACATAATCTGAATTTTATAAGTCTCGCTTTTGCTTGGTAGCAGGTTTGTATAGGTAGATCTAGCAAATGAACCATGTAATATTCCGGTGAATAAAATAAGATCCAATTCTTAAATTTAACCAAGTTGAAAAAAGGAGGAGGTTCAGATGAATGTATGCTCATTATAATATTAATGAATTAATATTTTAAATAAAAAATTTAATGGTCCAAGTGCATTGTATATGCTGAGTGTTGTATACCTTATTTGTGATGGAACATCTTAAAAATTCGCAAATACAGCCTAAATTAATTAAAAACACATAAATAATAAACTGGTAAACAACCTTGAATAGAATACTAGACACAACTCTTGACTATACGAAATTAATTAGGCAGATATTAGTATCACCTTTATCTACAAGAATAGGCCCTGGCCCCTGGGTCGGCAATGAACTGTCGGCTGCAGTATTTCCGGACCGATACGACCTTCAAGAAAAGAGCGTACTCCCATTTTAAAGCGGCAGCGCACTTACAACCCCTCTATTGTTGCGGGTGTCCATGGACGACGGTGATCGCTTACCATCAGGCGATTCCTATATAGTTATGAGTGTTGACACATACAGAGCACACATCTATTTCAGACTGTCAGATAATATAAAATGTCGAACGGTACAGATATGAGTGATAGTATCAATTTTAAAATGGTTTTTCTAATACAATATAATATAGTTATAGATAATGCGAGTACTTCATTCACAGCTACGTGCATCATACACGGTCTTTCCTGTTCATTGGTGTAACAAGCATGTTACCGTTTTTTATGTCTCCACAAATTATTTCTAATGACGCATATACTAAGTCAGGACATAAAATTAGTAAAATCATTTAAAAACGAAAAAGATCTAATATGTCATGTGTTAGTTACTTTTGAATGTCAAGTAGGAAGCTGATATGCCATTAGTGTCCTGAAATAGTGAAATTGCTATACTTAAAACTTTCAGTGCCAAGTGCCCCATTTCCAACACAAAATGAACCCAACTAGCAGGTTCTTGGCACTGAGAGTGTTAATATGTCTAGACTTACATAGCTAACGAAAATAAAAAACTTGGCTTATTAGCTTCTTCTGCCTACCTCATTTTAAATTTTTATTCCTTGTAAAACCTAATTGAATGAGAATCATAGAAATCATCACATTTTTTTTTGTATAAAGGGGTTCATCAAATCATACTCGTCATAAGGCCTTATTATTATTTTAAATAATTTTGGTAAATATTAAATCACATGTTCCCATAACGCCACATTTACAAAATTCTACTTTAAGAAATTTCAAATAAACTTGTCTGGGTGTCTGGCGATTTTCGAGCGGGCGAATATTTCGCTCAGCGGCTAAGTCTGGCAATCCAGCGGGGAAACGCAGCAAGCGTCCTGGGGACGATGCCCCATGCAACTTTAGGTTTTTAATATCTATATTATGAAATTTGTATTGTAAATGTTTGTTGTGAAATAAAGATTCACAAATTCTACTTGCATGTGGCACAAAACTAATATGTAACAAAAATTCTTAAATATATATTTATATAAGTACTTTCCTTCTAAAAAGGCTTAAAATTTAAAAACATGGTGCAATGATATAACAATGAAATTTCAATTAATCATGTCAAATTTAAGTTCAAAGGACCTGTATGGTCGCATCAAATAATATTGTTGTACTAATACACTCATGGAGCTTCCATGAAAACATCAACTTTTTGTCCCTTACGAAACGCTATGGCAGCTACCCTAGTTAGTTAGTTAGTTTTGCTGGGTATTTTCCGCAACTCGACATCCAATGTGCCTATTTTGCGTGAAACGAGGTAGCGCTACTCTAACCACCCCAGCTCCTCCACGAAGCCTAGTAAGGTCTTCAGGTTGTTAGTTGCCTCCTTTAGTGTGCATGGATTCCCTAGGTATTTGCTCCTATATAGCAGCTACCCTAATAAAACGTATTAGCTGCTAAGAAACACTACCAATCTTACAGCCGAGTTATGATATTACAATGCTAATAATTAGTTTCCTAATTTTACTTCTCGCAAGTATTAAAAAGGTGGTGTCCCTTAGGTACGAAATATTTCATGGAATGCTCGTCGAATTATTGCAAAGTTTAGTTTCAGAGATGATTATAATTCAAATTCCATTATAAGAAATATATTTTTTTAACACAAATAAATTCGAAAAATGATACTAACAAATATTTGCTTATATTATACAAGAAAGTAAAGGTAAAATTATTCCAAACTTAACAGTTTATTAAAGCCAATATTCATTCTGGCAACACTCCATACATTTTCCACTAGCATAAGTAAAAAATGTGTGCACTCTTGTCTTGACATAAGGCCCAAGATATACTTGTAAGAGTTGTAAGTTTTATTTATGTAAGTAGGGACACAGCTATACTACAGAATGAGATATGAATATCTTTATCTCATTCTAACAAATACGTGTATTTGGGACAAGAGAACCAAACCAATGAGATCAACAGACGCGTACGACTAGCCTGGGCAGCCTATTCCAATCTCGAGTTTGCCTTCAAAATGAACCTTAAGGCCGAACAAAAAGCACGCATATTTGACCAATGTATCCTGCCTGTTCTCACTTATGGAGCTGAAACCTGGGTTTTCACCAAAGACATACTACGTAAATTGAGCGTTGCCCAGCGGGCGTTAGAGAGAAAATTGGTGGGGATCACATTGAGAGACCGTAAAACAAATGAATGGCTGAGACAACAGAGCAAAGTCAATGATGTTATAAAACGCGTAGCCAATTTGAAGTGGGAATGGGCTGGTCATATAGCACGGAAGACCGATTCGTGGAGCAAACGACTACTCGAGTGGCGACCATGGGGGGAAGAGCGTCCTCAAAGTAGACCCCCAGATGCGTTGGGACGACGACATTAAGAAGACTGCGGGGAAACAGTGGCTCCAAGTCGCACAGAACCGCGACGAATGGCGCACAATGAAGGAGGCCTACACCCAAAGGGTAGAAAAAGGCTAAAGAGAGAGAGAGAACAAATAGCTTTGTCCCGACTTACACAAGTAAAACTTACAAGTTTAGTGTATATCGGGCCTAATGTAAATTTGCCTTAGAAATAAATAATAATTTTATACACGACAGGCACATTCTGAAGGTGTCCGTGCAGGTTTGCTCCTTGGTGCCGTCAGTCGCTTGGATGCTCCAGTACCATACTGTATACCAGAACCTATTCTTTCTGGATCCAACTCACCAGCTTCAATCTTGGCTAGGATAGTTTTAGAGCATTTCAAGAAAGCCTCCTCTACATTTTCACCTGTCTTAGCACTGGTCTCAAGAAACACCAATTCTGAAATTTAAAATATAGATATTGATGAATTTATGGCAAAATAAAATATCTATGGACATGTTCATTCACAAATCTAAAATGTGCCAAATAATAAAAATTAGACACAGTTTGCTGTGAAAAAAGTAGGATTCTGAATGAACTTGTCTAAATTATCATAATTCATAATTAGCAAAAATTTAAACTACACCTATATTCAAATTTTATATTTTAATTCAGTCTACTATGTCTAGTGTCTAGTCTAGTGTCATGGCCAGAAACAATTAGTACTAATCTGATTATAATTAACTTTCTTAATCTTAAATAATCCTATGACAAAATGTATTTGATTAGATTACGAAATTTGCACTGAACACATTCACTACCAGAAATATTTTTTTACAGTTCTCCAAAAACCAACCCTCAAGCAATATCTCTAGGTGCCCGCTAGGCGGTTGACGAAGCCACATAACGATCAACACAGTATTATTTTGCCAAGTTTCATAATTAAATGGATTGTTTTCAATCAAAAGGTACCATATTGTTGCTTACCATAAGGACGAAATTGGATTGTATCTTTATACGGATAACCTGTCAGAGGGTCCTTATGGCAAGCTACAATGTGGTACCTTTTGATTGAAAACGACACAAATATCCTGTTACTTTTATTTTGCAAGTTTTTAGTATTTCCACTTTGTGACGCATTTCCAAAGCAATGAATGTGTTAATTTGTATGAAAATCATATTAGTATGAATGCCATATTCAATGTTCTACTGTCATTAGTAACTTTGTACTGTCCCAATACTATACTATCCACAAAACTAAGTGGCGAGTCTGGTCATAGAGCAATCTCTTTCACTCTTGGTTGGTCTTAACAAGGGTAAAGGAGATAGCATTATGATTATTTATGATCTCAGTCGCCAGTTCTTTTTTCAGCAAGTATATCACAATAATTACTTCACATACATGAGTATCATCGTGCCTAAAGCTAAATAAAACTATTACTCACCATTTTCCTGAGCAAATTGACTAGCTTCCGTAAATGTAACTTCTCTGGAGTCTTCCAAATCTTTCTTATTTCCAACAAGTAATATGACAATGTTGGGGCTAGCGAGAGTTCGCGCGTCTCTCAACCAGTTACATAGAGCATTGAACGAGTCCCGGGATGTGATGTCATATACCAATAGAGCACCAGCAGCCCCTCTGTAGTATGACCGTGTCACAGAACGAAACCTCTCTTGCCCCGCAGTATCCCAAATTTGTAATTTGGTAGATTTACCTCCTATATTCACAATTTTAGATCCAAATTCTACTCCGATAGTATGACACCTATCTTCTTTGACTACAATCGAAAAAAGTTATTTGTATAAATACCACCGAAAGAGATGAAAGATAGCAAGTGAAGCAACGATTTAAATAATTGTCTTAAGTAAATAAGACCGTTTAAAAACATACTAATCAATTTTACGGATGAATAACAAAAGACTTTAGTACTTACATTTGTTGCCAATAAAGTTATTAAGGAGGCTCGACTTTCCTGTACCCGCACTTCCAATAACGAGGAATTTGAACAAGTATTCTGTAAAACGAAAAGATACAGTGTTAGACGTTAAGTGCTGAAAAATTCATGGTTCATGGAAATTTGGGAAACCCAATAGATTCGATAAAGCAAATGTTTCTATATCATACCATAGGATTCGGACATGATGTAAGTGTATAATCCCAACTGGCCTTAATTTTATTAGATGTTCTGATGATAGAATAAAGAAACACAAAAATTTTATATATAAACACAATCAAAACACAAGATGTCTCATTTCCGGAGTTTTCTTCAATGTCACTTTTTTTTAATAAAAATACATATCACCATAGACATAGTATATACCACAGATAAGTAAGTAAAAGCCATGTACAGACAGTGTTGCCAACTCGGAATTTGAAAAAACGCTAGGCTTATGTCTGAATTATGCCAGAATTATGCTAAATAATTTTGGAATGTGTTAAAAAAATGATATACAATATATTGGTACGTAACTAAAAAATGAGGATCTTCCACAAAATCAAACCAAGCTAACTTTGCCCCAATTTGGTTAGCTAATGCCAAATTTCTTTAGCTCCGTCCACACTCGTGCGCGAATCGCGGCTTCGTGCCGCGTTTCGCGTACGAGTGTGGAGTGGCCTTTGAAATGTGACGTTTGTAGTGACTCTCCACACTATAGCTGTCGATGCATTACCATACCATAGATAACACAAAACAGATTAGTGAGTTTTTACGCACAATCTGATTAGATTGACAATTTAATTGGTAACGCAAGGACATTGTCTTGCCGGTTTCACTATGTAGTTGTGTATTATAATTTAATGTCTTATCAAAGTGACAAATGTATTTTCTCGTCGAAAACTACAACTACAACATAATAAAAATATTTCACCGTTTTAAGCAAATTTCTGACTGTGTCTACACAAAAATACAAAAGCCAGGTGGTTAAGGTCTGTCAGTCTGCACCCACGTACAGACGACGAGTGCGGTAGTCTGTTACGTTATAATAGGGGATATTACTGCAATGTTCTGTCACCAGAGTGCAGCACTAGCCTTTATAGCAAACCATAGAGTAACTTATACATACTGTAAACCTTACATACCAAAACTTATACATACCGGGAAACACGAATCCGAAATTTCGCTCAGCCTTTTTATCGTTCAAATATGCAAGAGTGACAGAGATTTTAGATAACGAAATTTCGATTTCCTTGTTTCGCGATAGACCCTCATATTGTGGTACTGGCGCCACCTACGCAGAGTTTCGCGTAATATTCCCTATTTCTCGTATCGTAAGTAGGTTTCAAACTTGGCTTAGGGACACAATTCACTTCATTCACTAAATTGTGCTAAAAATTATGCCATATGCCAAATGGAAAATTTCGATGCCAAAGGGTGTGAAATTATGCCAGATCCGGTACAATTTATGCCAAGTTGGCAACACTGTGTATAGACGGACGTACCGGACTGCGACTGTTCGATCGTGTGTATGGTTATTGCTGCGCAATGAGCAATGGGAGCATGCACCTGCTGCGTGTGTGGCCGAGGCCGAGGGATCTTCTTCGGGCCCTCCACACCCATGTGCGAATCACGGCGCGAAGCCGGGAACCTCAGAATAATTAGTTATTATTCTGAGCCGCGAACGCTAGTGTGGTGACGATTTCGCAGATCTACGACGCCCGCTCGCCACACTCGCGATTCGCGCACGAGTGTGGAGCGAGCTTCGTATAGAGCTTTAAATCCGTAACACACTAACGCACCGCACCGCGACCTTGGTGCGCCCAACCCATAAGTGAGAGCAAGAAATATAGATCTCTTTCTCGCTCTTACTTATGGCTGCTTCATTAATAGAGTTAAACCAAGATAAGTCTGCAACGATTTTGATAGCACACGCAGTGCAAGTGTTATTTTAAATGTCACTTTTATGCAATTATGACGTATTAACACTTGCACTGCGTGCGTTATCAAAATCGTTGCAGACATCCCTTGGTCTAACTCTACTAGATTTACATTCGCGGCTCGTCTCGTGTCTCGCCTGGAGCTTGTCGAGCTAACGATTACACTCTCGCCTCGTGGCTCATCTCGTGTCTCGGCCACGGCTGGTAAGCTCGTCGAGCTAATCAATTTTAATCACAAACGGCACGGTATAAGGTTTGTAACCGAATGACAGCCGGACGCGAATCACGCGAATGTATAGTTTGTCAAAGGACTGTCTTATTTCAAACATAGACAGAGAGAATCATACTATCTTTGTCTTACACTAGTACTAGCACCCAAAAGAAAAGGATAAGTATAGTTTTTTTTGTTCTTATTTACTGACAAGATTTTAAGATGCAGAAACGATGTGTAAGAGCGCTGTGCGGGTGCATCTCAGAGAGACTCCTGTAGGCCTCTCTTTCATAAATATAAGATTTTACCACTGCCTTGTTTATATGTTAAAGAAGTTGCTATGTTTGTAAAAAAAACCTTAATTTATATCCAAGGAACGATAAATTCCATCGTAACTTGAGAAACGAGTACAAACTCGTAAATACGCATCAAACTAAATCGGTCTTTTACAAAAATAGCATTTTTTCAATGTCAATCAAGATTTATAACAATATTCCGGATGTATTTAAAAACCTTGACAATACTAAATTTAAAAAGGCACTTAATGAATGGTTGTTGAGCAAAATGTTTTATTCCCCACTTGACTTTTTAAACAACAATGGTAAATTATAAAATAATAATAATTAATGATGTAATAATACATGACATACTTGACATATTCCGATATAGCGTAATAAAGTGACACAAAACTGGGGACATTATTGTATGAAATACTGTGACATATGTAAATAGTGTAAATAACTTGCCTGCATGTTGTGCATGACACTAAATATTGTACACCGTAAATACGGTAGACTGCGGAAAAGGACTTAAATTATCACCATTAACATCTTTTATATTTCTACCTGTGGTCTGACAATAAATATTTCATTTCATTTCATTTCATTTCATTTCAAGATTTGCTTGACCAACTATAAACAGCAAGCGCGCGCCCCTTTGACTCGTGCCCAAAAAAGAGCTCCTCCACGCGAGCGCTACCCGAGCCACTAGCGCATCGTTTACACTCGCACCTCGTGGCTCGCACGCGAACGTAAGCCGGCGGACCACATTACACACGATCAAACAGGCCTCGGAACGGACCAAAGTCGCGGTCCGGTACACCCGTCTGTTACACTAATCCAACTCCGGAAACGTCTATGGGAAACGTCAATTTGTTTATATCAAAGAATATAATACTCACTAGGAGGTTTATTATATACATTTCACTTGTCTTCATAGAACGTAGTGATTATATGCTCTTTGGTCTTCATGTCTTGTCAAATCTGTCAATTAATTTTATGAAAAAGATACTATTAATTCAAAATTCTGGCTATAGTTTTAACTCATATGTGAGCAAGTTTTCCTCTCCAACACTACTTCAGTTATCTTAAGAATAAAATTGTAAACATTCCAGCCAGGTTTCTCATGAGACATGAATTCCGCCAGGAATAAAGCGGGAGTGAGTACATTTAATTCTGTTTATATACTATACATCTTTGTAGTGTTTATATGAATGTCGAGATGATTTACTTTCTGGTTTTTACAGAAGAAAATTAAGTCATTATGTTACCTGACTTTGGGAGGCTCTGTGGCTTACCAATTTATTTATATGAAGAAAGATTTCAATGGTTACTATGAGAGTGTGCTGCAACCTCTAAGTCAACTTCTCAACCCTGAATTGGCGCACACAATTGGAGTATCTGGCTTTAAATATGGTCTGTTCCCAACTCAAAGTAACAGTGATTCAGAAGTTTTAGTAAGTTACTACCTTAGTAGTTACCTCCTTTAGTTTTATAACTTTCTTACTTAAAGCATTCAAAACTTCCCAGATTTTCTAACAAACAGCCAGACATGTCAAGTACCTGTTTGATGAATGATGACCAATGAAGGATTTCCTTATTCAAGTATTTTGATTGTAAATCAAATACATATTATAATAATATCCAGCTTCGGACACTGAAGGGCTTGGTTATGGTTACTTTTGATAATATATGTGAATATTTCAGTTATAACTGATTATTTTTTATTTACTTTACAGAAAACTGAATTTTTGAACAACAAACTGTCTAACCCAATTGGTATTGCTGCTGGTTTCGACAAGCATGGAGATGCTGTAATAGGCCTGAAAAATGCTGGCTTTGGCATGGTGGAAATAGGATCTGTCACTCCTCTCCCCCAACCGGGGAATCCTAAGCCACGTGTCTTTCGTCTGCCAGAGGACAAGGCAGTCATTAACCGATATGGATTCAATAGTGAAGGCCATGACAATGTGTATAATAAAATAAAAGATCTGGATAAGTCATTGTTGGCTAGTACACTGCTCGGCATTAATCTAGGAATGAACAAGCTGTCTGATAACCCTGTAAAAGATTACTGTTTAGGTATACAGAAGTTCTGGAATGTGGCTGACTATTTTGTCATCAATGTTAGCAGGTATAAAAATACAGCTAAAAGTATATCATTTGCCAATACTTACATAGAACAGGTGTTAAACTTAACATTCATGTTGCTAGAATACATGATAAATGCTTTTATGCTTTTATTCATGCAAAAATAATGTTCTTCAAATATACAATACTCTTTGTTGTACACCTCACAAATATAGTTTACCCTAGTGCTTTTTCTCTGTTTATATATTTCATAATCATAATATTTATTTTGTTTCAGCCCAAACACACCTGGTTTAAGATCACTACAGGCAAAGGATGAACTTTCAAAATTATTAACCAAGGTTAATAAAGTAAGAAATGAAATGCTTCCCAAGAAAAACATACCCCTCTTGCTTAAGTTGGCGCCAGATCTGACAGAACAAGATAAAAAGGATGTAGCAGCAGTTATCACTAAGAAAGGAAGTCAAGTTGATGGACTTATTATTTCTAACACAACAATAGACAGGCCACAATTGGTACACCAAGATGTGTCCCAAGAGCCAGGTGGTCTCAGTGGAAAACCATTGGCTAGCAAATCAACAGAAATGATTAAAGAGATGTATAAATTAACTCGAGGTTAGCTAGTCCATGTTGCTTAATTTCAATCACCTACCATTCTGCAAACATTAAGAATGGCCAAAACCCAAGTTTGTTGTAAACATATTACATTTAGGTACATAATATTTACTCTGGATGAATCATCTTAGGATATTAACAGTTTTTGTTTATATTTTCAGGTAAAGTGCCAATAGTAGGTGTAGGAGGTATTTTCACTGGCCAAGATGCATATGAGAAGATATTGGCAGGTGCTAGTGCAGTGCAAATTTACACAGCTTTAATATACCATGGACCTCCCATAGTCAATAAGATCAAACAAGAGCTTGCTGACCTCCTACACAAAGATGGCTACAGGAATGTCAATGAAGCAGTAGGTAAAGGTGTCAAATGACAAAGGTGGTATGATTTATTTTAATATTTATTAGTCCATTATAATAAAATATTGGTTTTTAGTCCTGACTTCACTGTAAAACATTCCATCTATGATGGCTTTTCTTTTGTTACCTCAGGTGCTCCTGTAAATATCAATGACAGAGAGTAAAACAAATAATAAAAAATAATGATTTAAGAAAACTTTGTTTTACTGTATTTGAGATTTTCCTTTGTAAATATCATTATCATTATGAGATACTTAGCCTCTAAGAATACAAGTCAATACACAAATCAAATCAGGGCCAGATTTAGAGGTGTGGAGGCCCCGGGGCAACAAAGGAGTGGAGGCCCCCCTAGTCCCAAAATATTTTTCCAAAGTCTATTGTCCCTCTTTTGTGGAGGCCCGGGGCGGTTGCCCCGGTTGCCCTCCCCTAAATCTGGCCCTAAATCAAGTAAATGATCTTATTTACCTTGTATTTTACAGTTAGGCAACTGTGATGCCAAGTACTGTTTACACTCTTCCAAGTCATTTACATTTTTCAAATCAAACAGCACCAAATTTTGTAGATTGTGACAATCTTTTAAATCCTTGAGTCCAGCATCACTGACATCAGCTATATCTGAGACTTGCAAGTGAGTTAAAGAGTCTTTACCATGTGATAAACCCTTCAATGCTCTGTCCTCAATATATGAACTTTTGTGAAGTATAATCTTATACAGTTTGATGCACCCAACTGAAAAAAAAAAAAAATTTCAATTGAGCATATAGATTAGTAGTTGTAGTTGCTAGTGACCTAGTGAGTCGCTTGCAAAATATTTTTTCAGGACAATGTAATTAATGGCATTTTGCAAAGTGATTCATTGTTTGGCAAAATACATACTTAAATGAGAGAAACCATAATGTGATATTGATGAATTTGTAGCATCAATTACTGCCAGTCTTGGGACTGGTTGGTCATTAGCTGGCAACAAGTTGTAGTCTGCAAGCTTCTGCCCTCCGACCCACTCGACGGTGCCCCCGTTCCGCAGTACCCATTCAGCGCACGCACGGTCAGGGCCAACTTGTTGTATACGCTCTGCGTCTGGTTTATTAAACATCATATTAACATATTCCCAGAAACATCTGACTTGATTGGTTTGCGCTGCTTTCACTGTAAGTGTTGGGCATCGTAATGTCTGCGAAATAAAAGAAGACTCGATGTTTTATTTGAAACGCTACCTTGGTCATGAAAATGTATTTCTCAACTGCGTAGTTGTGGTTTTTATGTATTTCCAAATAGTAGTTGAGCCATACAGAAAAGTGGATACTTATGTTAGGGAACTGGCTGTACTTACGAAGCGTGAGGCTACAGTCCACATCTTAGCAGAGAATAACGTAAACTTCGAAAATGTGATACAGTAAAATACTGGCGATGATGTAATGCGATTTTATTGAATAGTTAAACGTCAAAATATGAAAGTCCAAAACAGAGGGCCTACCGGCACCATCGGAAACCGTCTTCGGCTTCTCTATCGCTCTTCGGGGTAGGTAGACCCTCGTTTGAAAGTTGAAACGACGTAGGACGTGAGAGCATAAACAGTATAAACACAACACAGATAAAACAAACACAAATAACATACGCGAGAGCCAAAGCCAAAGAGTAGTATAATATGCCAAGGCGCTCAGCTCATATAATTTGTTTTTAAGTTGGCTAATATGATGTTTGTCTGGTTTTTCATTGACGTTCTTACTGCATCACACGAACGGATACGTGCAATTCATGAATCTATATAACTGGATCAGGCATGATCATTCAGTAGGAATAGCAGAGAAAGCGCTATTATTGTTTATCCTTGTCACAGTCTCAGTTTTTGTTCCCCACCGTAAATTTAGTACAGCGCTCCAGACTACGCGCCGCGATTCGCGCACGAGTGTGTAGGACCCTTATGGTTTATACTGTTTATAATGGGCAACAAATAAACTCGACTAATCATATTGTCGATTGTAGCATTGCGTATTTTCTGTCCCTCACGCAACACGGACGCACGCGTATAACACACATCTATAGGATCCTACCATCTATGGTGTAATTTTATTTTAAAAATCACCGGAAGAATACAGCTGGTATATGTCTAGTGCTGGGTGTTTACTGTTTATTGACATCTTTTGCAATCACTAGAAACTTGTGTGTTTAGACTGTTAAGATTAATTTGTTGATAAGAATCAATAATTTATTTAGAAAATTATTAAAAATGAAAGCAACATTAATTTTTGATAATGTGAACGACTTGTTGTATTCAAAATGGGACGAAGAATTCATAGAACGGATGAAATCGCTGAGCGAACAGGTAGATACATTCGAACCAGTTTTTAGTTAGTTCTAATTAGTTAACTATTGTTCGTCTCATGATGTAAGGTATGTAGCTTTCAAAAATATTGTTTACTGCGTGCAAAATATTGTGCACATATACGTTCATTTTTATTTATTTCTGGCAAGGTTTATTTGCAGCTAGCAATGGGTCGTAGGTACCAATATTTTTATTATGGAATCTATTTTGGAATATTACCTGTAACTCCTGTAAGTTTCCAATGCTATCACCAAATGCTAGTAGTCTTAACATTGCACCAACTTGGCCTAGGGGTTCAAGGGGTTCACCCGGATTGCTAGACGCCGGTTCAAATCCGGGCAATCCGGCCTTCACCACTAGACGGCTTCGTCACTTTTTCTTTAATATGTGACATCTATTTCAGTTTATAATTCATATATAGTAGTGTGCCTAGTTAAAAAACACATCAAAATATTTAATAAAATAATTTAATTTGTTTTCAAAGTTGTGTATATTAATCTGATATGAATGACTAGTGGGGAAGCCAACTATCCAGCAAAACAGCCCCTTGCCCACAGCCTTGTACTTAAGGGGGCCCAGCTAAAGCCAACCCTTTTTAATAGATCGGGAATATACATTGAAAGAAAGGGGCCTTGCAGATTCAACTTTGCCTCCAGCTAAATTAGTTTATGCTAGCCACTGTTGTGCATACATACATAGAAACCAAAGTTATAATTTTTAGGGTTCCGTACCACAAAAGGACCAATTAAGTTTAAATTTGGTACACATATGTAAGATTGTGACCCAAAGATGGACATGTAACGTAAACAAATTAATCTGAAACACTTTTGGGGGGTAAATGAAAAAATTAAAAAATAAAGTTTGTCAAACTATATCGTGTTACATATCAAATGAAAGAGCTCGTTGTGAGAATCTCAAATATATTTTTTTTATAATTTTAAGATAAATAGTTTAGAAGTTATTCAAGAAAATAGGCAAAAAATGACCATTCCCCCTTTATCTCCGAAACTACTGGATCAGAAATTTTGAAAAAAATACACAAAATAGATCTTTACCTATAGATCACCGGAAAACCTATAAGAAATGTGCAGTCAACCGTGAGTCTCTGGGTTTTTAAATACATTTCACATAAAAAAATACCTACATTGTTTAAATTGTGTAATGTACGGAACCCTTGGAACGCGAGTCCGACTCGCACTTGGCTGTTTTTTTTTTTGTTGTAATAGATCTTGTGTCTTGTTATGCTAAGTATTTCAAACGATTTGACATAAATGTTGTGTTAAGGACGGTAGTACTCTTTAGTATACTGTGGTTAGGGTTTTTTTTCTTGAGCATAAGCTTAATTGCTTTACATCAATTATCAGGAAATACATTAAATATCTCAATTTCACCCTTCTTTTCACTCTCTTTAGGGATGATTTCCGAAATAAAAACTATCCTATGTCCTTCCCCGGGACTCAAACTATCTCTATGCCAAATTTCAACTAAATTGGTTCAGCAGTTTAAGCGAGACAGACAGACTTTCGCATTTATAATATTAAGTGTAAATAAGCAATCAAAAGTATTTGTACATTTTAGCACAGTGACTTAGACCTAACAGATGGCTCCAAAGTGTCACAACTGTTGTCTCCCATAATTACATCACAGCGGGTTATGGCTGCACAGTTTGGGAACACATACTCTTCCATGCAATGCAAAGATGACACAACAATCGTATTTGATGAGGTAACTAACTAATATCTCTTTAGTCTAGATAAGAATATACAATAAGATGAGATCAAGAAAATCTTGCCAATATGCAATCTGGCCTAGTCTTTTTTTAATTAATAAATTATGTATTAACCTCGTAAGGCCCAATGTGCATTACAATGTACACTCTGTTTCAATCTAATTTGAACCTTACACTAGCTGAATTAAGTAGCATTTCTTTTGTTTCATTGTTTTCTAAAACAAACTAAAGTCAACCTTATCTTCTATACAACAAGGTTCAAATTAAAAAAAATAGGGAAACTGTATGGTGGGCCTTACGAGGATAAAGGATAATTTTACAAAGCAGGACCTAGTCCCACAGAAAGCTCAGTAAGGCTCGTGATGTAGGTAGTAGACATAAATACATACCTACTAGTTTGCCAAAGGACTGTCTCATTTCAAACATGGACATAGACGATCATACTATCTTTGTCTTACACTAGTACTAGCACCCAAAAGAAAAGGATGAGTATAGTTTTTTTTGTTCTTATTTACTGACAATTTTGTTTGACCAACTATAGTTATATATAAATACTTATAATACATAAAAACATCCATAACCCTCTGCTGTGCAGGCAGGGTCTCTACCGACTAGGCTAGGAGGTCATTAGCGTCCGTTTTTATGAAAGGATTATTGTATTGAATGCAAAGAAGACACATTATGCAACCCCCTTTTTTTGAAATTGGTTGGGAAAGAAGAATGTAGCAATATAATTTATATGAATGATCCAATTTCACGTTTATGGTGGTCCCACTCTGGCTGTTAAATAACATCGTGTGACAGGGACAACATGATATTATTGATAGTGTTTTATTACGTTGTTCCTGTCACACAATATTATGTATCATTTTATAACAGCCAGTGTGGGACCACCATTAGCTAAAGGAAGCGATTTTTTTTTCAGTGGTTGGACCATATTTTCATCATTATTAGTGAGCAGTCAGTGGATGATGCCCAAAGAGAAATGCTGGACCTTAAGACTTTTGTACAACACATCTGTGGGCAAAATATTAATTTGTAAGTTTCTTGACTGAGCTCATTTTCCTTTTTTTAATCCCTGCCTTATGCACCAGTGAATGTGTTCACACTGTTTATTTATTTCAAGTTAAAACCAGTTAAATATTATTTTATTACACTCGCTAAGACGCTAAGTAAATGTGGAACTGCACACAGGCTTAGCGGGAACTATAGAAAAGGCGTTTTCTCTAGGGAGTTATGAAGTTTCTAGTATTGTTTTTTGCCTTTATACTTCATTTTTATCACAAGTGTGATGAAAAACATTGTGTAACTCGGGGCGTAATAATATTGCAAACTCGAGTCTATAAATCGCTCCGGCAAACCATCGCGATTTAACTATACTCTCGTTTGCAATATTTAACTTACGCCCCATGTTGCACAATTCTTTGCACTTTAAGTGATTGTTATATTCATCATCTTTCTCGCGTTGTCCCGGCATTTTGCCACGGCTCCATGGGAGCCTGGGGTCCGCTTGGCAACTAAAGTGATTGTTATATTATTATTAAATAAACATAAATTGCATATATGGTTAAATCTCATTGCCAAAAATTGGTAAAATTTTCTCTAAATAGTTAAGAGATTTGTAATAGTTAGCTTGAGAACCATTGGTGTGGTGTATCATTAAATACCAAATTAAAATTGTCCATTATACCTCATCCTTAGACTCCAGTCTCCGGTCTACCGCAACTGGCTCTCCGTGTTAATTGACAGCCGCACCAAAGGGGACTCCATACCGGGAGCAACTGGTATCATAGGGGAGTCAGGGGCCACTGGGGCAGCGTTGAACGCGCTCAAGAGTGCCTCAAAGCAAATAAAGGGCCAATACCATCTGATGCTTTTTGTGGGGGACAAACAGCTCGCGTTGTATTCAAGGTACGTTTTTAACATCCTGATATGGATAGCAAATTGGAACTAGATCCTACGATTCACTAGGCCCTAATTTTTATGAAAGTGACTGCCGTTTGACCATATGACCCAGAGAGGACACAAGGACTTATTGCAATTAGTCTAGTTCCCTCACGATGTTTTGCTTGACCAAAAACCGATTACTAATTATAAATAGTAGATTGTACAACAAGGGCATTAAGCGATCCATTTTTCGATCACCTGGTCTTGTTTATTAACTTGAACGTTAAATTTAAAACTTATTTTACGCGATTAAGTCCCGTCGTTGTGAATAATAATAAAAATACACACACTAGGGTTGTCACTCCGACACAACACTTACGACACCCGGTGATTTAACAAATTTTTTTCCATAAGTAATATTTGCCGGCAGCCGTGGCACTGAAGAGCTGACGCCGCCGGACCTGATCCTCATTAGCATGCAATGCATCGCCGCGCAGGAGTACTGGGAAGAGTCTGGGAGTCAATATGATGACGTAACGATCCGGCTACCTTGTACGTGACATTTTTATGATATTAAAATAGTTATTTACGATACAAGTGCGGAAAGGAGGAAATTGGAAACGAGTGGCGATAAATTAAAACACGACCGCAGGGAGTGTTTTAAATCGACACGAGTAGCGAATTACCTATTCGCACGTGTATCGTACAACGTTGTTTACAGTACATATGGCCCTTTAAACTTTCGACATATGCACGAAAAGTGCTCTTTACGCACTAGTGCGAGAAAGTAGCACCATATGTACTGTAAAAACACTTTAATAAAATGTAAGGAATCGAATGGTACCATTATTTTTTTCCTCTTTAGAACTTACAAAAAAAATTTGATCTCAGGTCTTGTATTTTTTTTATTATTACTATATTTTTTAGGTTTCCAATGTATATAAATTGCTCATTTTCTATCTATTTAACTAAAGTTATACATTTGTCAACAACTCTATTGTGTTGCCGCGCAGGGCTCTCGGAGCAGAACAGCGCAGTGGTGCAGTTGTGCGCGGGGGCGGCGCACGCGCACGCGCACGCGCACGCGCCGTGCGCGCCGCACTCGCTGCACGTGGCGCGCGTGGCGCCGCGCCTCGTGCTGCTCGTGCTGCGGGACTTGCAGATGAGGTAGGCTGTTTATATTGTCCCCTTGAACACGCCTATTGTGCAGGATGCACGAAGGTTGATATTGGGCTGTAGCCGCGCGCGTTAGTTGACGTCTTTGGAAACGGCGGAAGGTTTATCTTCCCGGTTACCGTATAGAGTCTGTGCGGGAAGAGAAGTCATAGAATGTAATGTTCCCTTATATTTCACGAGTCTTCTTTTTCCGCACAGACTATAGTTGCGGCCAACTTATGCAGCACTACTGAGTTGTAACCTACGCCATGTTATACTATAACAACTCATGTTCATCAGTAGAAGTCAGTTTTTTGTAGATACATTTTTTTAATTTGAGTACAGAACGTAAACGTGGACAGTCGCGCTCCCATATACTAAATTATGTGTGGTGACCGCGATTTGTATTACGAGTATATGCTCCATCTGAATGGTTTTTCTATCTATCTATCAGATGATATGAAGATGTAGTTCAGAGGGTTGCGACGAAAACTCTTGTATCTTCGAGCGATATTAGAGAGGCAGAGTAAGAAATTTCGTTTTTCGCGGTGGGCCTCAGGTGATGATTGTATAAAAATGTTATATCTACAAATTATAGGGAGGTGGGGACAGCAGTAAACATGGCGTCCCAAATCCTGTCCAACTTGCGTAGACTGCTGTTGCAGAGGAATTTAGAGCTGTTGCCCAGCACACTCGATACCTTGGAAGCGGCTTTAAAAAAGGTAAATACCATATTAAAATTATTTTAAATAAACGCTCAACATGTTTAAAATAATTTTAATATATTCGTGTCTAACAGGAGTTTTATAGTTAGAAAGGTAAATAACAAAAAATATATAATTAAATTAAACATTAATATTAGTCCTTTTAGGGGGCTTCCACGGAGTTTGAAGATCAAAGTTTCGTCTATGTGCCTCTGTTACTTTTGTATATTCACAGTAAATACGAATTTTACTTTTAAGTGCGTATAAGTTAGTTCAGTTTTTTTACGTAGGCGTACCTATATTAAGCGTATGGCTTTGACTGTGCTTACCCGATTATTATTTTCAGACAACCGACGCCCTTCGCAAAAACAAATCGAACGCAAATCTCTGCGCGCGTCTATCGAGCCGGATGCTGGAACTGCGCAAGTCTTGCACGACCACCACTCCCCTCACACCAGAGACCACTGCCACGGCGATGCACACCGCACTAGAAACTGTCATAGGTAAAATTAACTACTGTTTTATGGGATCCATAGCCAGAATGTCTAAAAAATATCGAACGCAAGTCTTTACGAGCAGATGCTGGAACTGCGCAAGTCTTGCACGACCGCTAGTCCCCTCACACCAGAGACCACGGCCACGGCGATGCACACCGCACTAGAAACTGTCATAAGTAAAACTACGTTTTATGGGTTACATAGCCAGAATAGCTAAAACAAATCGAACGCAAATCTATCGAACGGATGCTGGAACTACGCAAGTCTTGCACGATCACCTTGCATGACCACGGCCACTGCGATGCCCACCGCATTGGAGACCGTCATAGCTTTTTAAGCATTTTAAGGGTTCCGTAGCTA
Source organism: Cydia strobilella (assembly GCF_947568885.1). NCBI lineage: Eukaryota > Metazoa > Arthropoda > Insecta > Lepidoptera > Tortricidae > Cydia > Cydia strobilella. The sequence goes on from NC_086050.1 coordinate 11,623,119, forward strand.
AAATGGCAAAAACGGAACCCTGTCAATTTGTAATAAATAAAATACAATAAAAAGCTAGCCCGGGCATATCTTTAAAGTATAGTTCTTATAATCATTTTTTCTTTTGATTTTCAAATGCAGCACCTGCAGTATTTTCTGCTTTGCCTTAAGGTTGACTGATAGAGAATACCTCATGGCATTAAGTTCGCCGCTTGTAGATTATGTTCTTTTGTGCAGTAAAGTTTTAATAAGTAAATAAATAGTTCTTATTGTGCTTAATTATCTTGTCCTACAGAGCTTCTAAAACCAGATATACCCAGCTTGAACCTGGCGGTTCCACTCAAGGAAGTGAAGACAGCAATGGCGCCGTACGTCGACTTCCTCAAGATCAAAGCTCAGCGATACTTCAGCATGGGATCATATCCTTTTTAATCTATGCATGTTACATGAACAAGCATTTGAATTTTGTGGCGTTCTGTAGCTGCCAGAGTCTGTGACGTGTTAAAGGAAATTGAACTTTCTGTAGAGTAGTTATATTCCATATTTAAATAGCAGTGCTACGACGCGCCGCTGACGATTGCTCGCGAACATTGGCGCTACCATTTAAATATCGTACGTAACTTAACTAATATCAGATACATTGATTGAGTAAGATGCGTAAAATGTAAGACAATTTCGTGCTTCGAATTTGACAGGTAAACGAGATGGCGCTGTATAGCTAACTCTGATTGTCAAAAGTTGACGTTTGACAGTGACCGCAAAATATATGGAGCAGTACAGCGCCATCTGTTTTGATGACAAACTAAGTCGCACGTTTTTTTTTTCTTAGACTACCTCTCTATTACAATCAATTATCTTTGCTAATATATAGAAGGTCCAAATTCCTTTAAATCTATTAAGATTGTTTGATGTGAACTCTTTGGAGGGATCTTGGACCTGGCCTTTTGAAATATTATGAACCAATATAAAGTCATGTATGTGCATTATTGTCCATATTAAGAGTCCCCGGCAAGCTCGGCCGAATTTTACCTTCCCATACAAACGGAGTTCCGTTCTCATTTTAAAACTACGGGTTGGATTGTAATGAAACTGTCTGTAATTAGTTTCTTTGGTTCCAGTTTATAAAACAAACGAAATAGAGCAAAAACAAGTTTTGTATGAAAAACTTAAATTCGCTGTATTTTTTTAACTATGGTATCTGAAGATACATAAACTAATTATAGACATAGATATATCTTATCCTATTGTAAGTACAAAGTTTCAGAGTAATCTAGCTAGTCGTTTTAAAATGAGAGCGTAACTACGTTTGTATGGAGATCGAGCTTACCGGGGACCCTTAAGACTTGGAATTTTGTATTAGTGTGTTGCAGGGGTGCATATACCCCTGTATGAAGACACTAACAATCATAATGTTGCTTTCCATATCTTTCTTATTCCTACAGCACGACGTAGGTCCTTATGGTTGCTTATTAGAACTGCATCCCCATTCATTTATGATACGTGTTTGAATGGTTTTAAAATGCATGCTTTTTTATTTTGCAACCAGAAATTGTTTCGTGACCCATAGCAGATTTTAAACATAGAGTTGGATTGAATCCAAATTTACACTTAATGCCGTAGAATACACGCATAAAGAAACACTCACTTGCTAGTGCCAGTAGTGTATATACCCATTCCAAACAACAGCTTGAATTTAGTAAGAATTTACTTATAAGGTGTAGTGATCACGCTACTTATACATTATTATTTAACTTATAGGTACTGTAGTGTTTTTTTTCTTTCTATAAGGTTACTAGTTTCTATAAAAATATCCAAATAGTTGAACATACGAAAAATAAGTAGTACTTAAAGTAAGTTTTTTCCTTTTTTTTAAGTTATCTTTAAAAAAAAGTACAAAACCAACAATATTAATGCGATTGACGCTTAATTAGGAACGGTGTTGCCATTCGAAAACTTTACTTGTAATTTTGTGTTGTATAAAATCGGGCAGTGTTGAAACTATTGTATAAATTTATGTATACCTCACGTAGATAGAAAATAGAGAAGTAGTCAAATTTGTGTAATTACTTGCCATCTGTATAACCCATTTTTAAACAATTATTCCTTATTTTGTTTTAGAATGTCACGAGACAATTTACATTATATAGCTGTGTGTTTGATCAATATTTTCGCTTAATGTGTAATGTGGGTGCACGTGCGGTAGTGACGCGAGTTCCCTAACGCTGCACAAGTATGTGGAGGAGTTCCCCGGGCTCATACACTTCGTGTACGTGGACCGCACCGCGGGCCGGTTTCTCGCGCCCGACATGGCGGACTGTGCGGACATGCTGTCGCCGCACACCGTGAGTGTAACTAATGTGTAATGTGACGGACGGTAGTGACAGTTCCCTAACGCTGCACAAGTATGTGGAGGAGTTCCCCGGGCTCATACACTTCATGTACGTGGACCGCACTGCGGGCCGGTTCCTCGCGCCCGACATGGCGGACTGTGCGGACATGCTGTCGCCGCACACCGTGAGTGTAACTAATGTGTAATGTGACGGACGGTAGTGACAGTTCCCTAACGCTGCACAAGTATGTGGAGGAGTTCCCCGGGCTCATACACTTCGTGTACGTGGACCGCACTGCGGGCCGGTTCCTCGCGCCCGACATGGCGGACTGTGCGGACATGCTGTCGCCGCACACCGTGAGTGTAACTAATGTGTAATGTGACGGACGGTAGTGACAGTTCCCTAACGCTGCACAAGTATGTGGAGGAGTTTCCCGGGCTCATACACTTCGTGTACGTGGACCGCACCGCGGGCCGGTTCCTCGCCCGACAGTAATACCCCTATTGGACTCTGCAGCTTGAACCTTAAAAGGTTTCGTGTTTTGATATATTACCTTATTTGATCTCATAGGTACACAACATAATATCCCGGTCCTTGGCGCTGACGCGCGAGGGCTACAGCGCGGCAACATGGCGGCGCGGCGCGCTGCACGCGTGCTCGGTGCTGTGGTGGGAGCGCCGCGCCGCGCCCGCCCGCCCCGCCTACCCCACCCGCCCCGCGCGCGCTCCGCACCCCGCCGCCGTGCGCGCGCTGCCGCCGCCGGGGGACATCCTCAACTCCTTCTACAGGTTACCTTACGGTTACGGTTATATGTTCTTAAGAGGAAAGGGGACGGCCGCTTCTCCACACAAACCTAGTGCCCGTTTTCCTCTCTGAATATTAACAATTTTGAAAATAATATATTGACACAAGATGTATCAACCAACCGTGCAACAACCACTATGCCCTTTCGTTTGTTTTTTTTTTTCAAATTTTTTATTATTGTAAAAGTTAGAAGCATTTAAAAATTTGTATGGAAACTTTTAGCTTCTAATTGTTATAATTTCAAGCAAATAACAAAAAGGCGATTTAGTGCGGATCCCATGACATTCGTCTTTGAGACGAAGGGCCTAATAAGCTCGAATGTGCGAGAGCGATAGAGGCAGATAACTATTCTTTGATGTAGGCGATAATGGCGGTAGCCCCTCAGGGTTACTACGACGCTCCTAACTTAACGATGATACCTTTATCGAGGGACAAAAAGAGCGTTTCTTTTGTTGCCATTTTTTCGTGACCTTTTTTGCCACTTTTGTGTTATTTCTATTCAGAATCATGAGCTCTTTCGATCCTCATGCGATAAAAAAATGTCCCAGTTTGTTTCCTATTGTGTTACAATTTCCCCATATACTTTTTGACGGTAACAAAAAGGAATGTTTAAAAAATGTATGGAAATTTTGGGACACTTTTTTTTCTCCTATAAGGATGAAAACGGCTCGCGATCCTGAATAGAAATAACATAAAGGTGGCAAACAAGGTCACATAAAAAATGGCAAAAGAAGAAACGCTCAAAAAGCGACATACACCGGGAAACAGTGCGTAATAAAAGCGCCATTTTAAAAAAAATAATCTAATTGCGTCGTTAATAATTTTGGGTTTAAAATAAACCTAACATTTTTTTTTCCAGGCAACTTGCGGAGCTCGCTTTTCCAAACGATTCCCAAGGAGTGACCATCAAGGAACTGATATGCGTGCACCTAGGGCTGCTGCCCGCGACCACGGCCGTGCAGCAGGCGCGGCGGCTGGCGCACACGGTGCACGAACTGTTCACTGACAACCCTGCGACTGCTACAGACTTACTTTAATAAAGAAGGCCGGGAAAAAATAAACGTAGATGGCGCTCTCGACGATTCGATATCTATTTACAGTATAAGAACCCCTCCTAGTACTACGATCACGTACCTAAGGCTGAGAACGCACTGCGATTATTTTTTGCGGTTACAGTACCGCAAAAAGTGTAACGTACGGCATGCTTCATAAGCGCACGCACTTAAAATACTGAAACCGCAAGAAAAAAACCGCAGTGCGTTCTAAGCCTAATACACCATTCTACACTGATCCCTGCTTGTTTTCATACATTTTATCACGGTTAATACGCGTTCCCGCTTGAGACTCTTTCAACGTGACCCCTTAGAAACTTCTAAAGCTGGTTTTATTGTATTTGCAATTTGACTTTCGGTCAAATCCAATAGTAAATGGCGCTCTCATCGATGGTACAATTTTTGTATGGAATGCGATAATGCCATTGATAAACAAAATGGCTGTTGCCTTCCCCATTATTAGATCCATGGGTACTATAAGGGCGACGGTTTGTTCATAAGGTTTGAACCTTATCAAAAAGAGATAAAGTTCAAAATAATGTAGGAATATTTCCCTTGCCCAATTATTTAAGATAAATTAGATAAATATTCATAGATTTCTATATTTTTGGTCTCATTGCGTTGAAATCTGAGGGTTTTTTTTAATTTGCTATTTTACTTGGGTAACCTAGCCTGTTATCGCTTGGCTGAAGCTGAGACAAGTCATAGGGCTTTCGACAGCGAGTTCCCGACCTTTAATAGAACAAGGAGATTCACCATGTCAAATGTGTCGTTTACCACAATGAGGTGCCACTGTGATAATTAGAAATGTATAATTTCCTTAATTAAACATTGAGGCTAAACGTGCCAAAGTTCATTACAGTAATACTGTTTACAATTTTAACTATTTTTTACCTCTGATGTTGCTTGGATTTTTTTTTCCGAATTTATTTCTATACTACCTGTAGTAATTATAAGTATTGTGACTGCTTTAGTATTGTAGGGAAATTAATTACCATGTTAATTGTAAAGTAACCTAATATTAATTATGACATTGAATTTATATTAGATTTTTTGTGTTTATTACAATTTATTTTAGTTTTATAACATGTTTGTCATTATCAAATGTTATTTTGATGGCCCTAGTATATAAGAATTTGGTAATTTATACAATTAAGTACCTGAACAGCAAAGAAACACATATATACAGAGTGATTTTATTATTTCTGACCATACTTTGAAGGGTGAATAAGAAGGTCATACTGAACAACCCAGCAATGTGACCCAGCGATTATGGAACAGTTCGGAAAACGCAAAAAATCTGTTGTCTCATACATTTCGCTGAATCATATGTCAATGTTTTCTATGTAACAGAAGATTTTATTTTCATGGATTTCGGGGTTGGCCCTATAGTAAAGTTGTTGTTCAGTATAACCTACATATTCACCCCTCAGAGTATTGTCAGACATAACTAAATCACTCTGTATGTATAAGGTTTGGTCCTACGGTTGATAATGCTGATATTAGGTTTGAGTAACATTCCATTGCCTTTCCTTGCCAATGTTTTTAGTTTTTATGCTTTATTTAAAAACTATAATTAAATAAACAATATTCATATTAATTTATTGTTTCATTTTAATTGAGCGAAGAGAAAATTAACAATAGTTGAAATAAAACATTGGTTTAGTTTTATAAACAAATAATTACAAAAATATCTTGTACATGTTCAACTATATATCGAGAATTAAATACTAGTGGTATAATAGCTAATGGTAATCAAATTAAGTAAACAAACTTAAACTTAAATATTCATTGAATAATCTTGTATTCTTAATAGGTATATGAATAGTAGTGTGATATAGTGAAAATACAGTATGCTCAACACGTGGTATCAGTATAAGATAAGTCATTTGAACTGACACATCCACAATCATAAAATAAGTTTCCCTTAGTAAATTGCTTTTTTAGAGCGCAAAGTTCCCAAACAAAAATATATTCTAAATTAACATTCTGGATGAGACTGGCTCAGTACCATAAGTGGCGAACATCAATCACATCACACAACTATTGTAGGACCAAAATCAACGTGCGTGCAGATGCAGTCATAAACTCATCATAAAGCTGGACATCTCCCTCGCACTTGCGGTCTCTAGCGATGCGATGCCGATTTCTCGTTTTATCTTTATTGCCCTACAGCTCGTTTTGCAAACTGGCCTTTCCTTCAAAATAAAATTTCTTATTGAATATAATTATTGTAGTTCAAAGAAGAAAGCAAGTCTAAATACTTAGTGAGTATGAGTTTGCGAGCACATTAAATGTTATAAAGCAGATATATTTTAACGGCCATAACAGCAATAATTAAGATATGTACACGAAATATGTAAAAACGATCATTAGATTCTAAGTAACAACTTTCAACATCAATGTAACATACAAAATAATGAGAAGATTTGTTTTGTATTTACGAACAGAATTAACAAATCTTGAAACAATGGAACAAGTAATATGTATTTCAAATAACTAAGAGAACTTTATGAAGATAGTTCATTTATACTGGGTGTCCCAAATACTGACACTAAGAGAATTGATAGACGACGAAGGAATATGCCGTGCCCCGGACGCCAGGCGATCGCGATTATTTAAGCGAAATTGAACTCTACGGAGTCCCGCGTAAGTCCCTATTGCATTGGCGAAGCTGTCGGCTGTAGTAGGCGCACGCGCAATAGGCGAATAATTATATTCCTGTCCCGCCGACGTTGACGGCGGTCAATGCCACTGCGAGCGGGACAGCCATATAATTATGCGCGTGCGATAAAGACAAATTCGTCGTGTTTAGCGTCCTTATTATTTTATCTGATACTTAACATTTCAACTGATCACAAAGTTTGATTCTCTATGACCAATCAAAGGGAATGCTACTAGAGGGTACAAATTAAATTATTTTCAAATAAAATATTTTAACTTAAATTATTAAGAACTGAAATAAATGTTACATGAAAGAAAAATGCAGCAGGGAATGCTACCCACAGTCCATGCGTTTCCAAGCTAAGGGTGTGCCCTGCACAATGCAAAACATGGCGTAAAGGGTACAAACACTACAATTCTTTGGACCTTTAAATTTAACATGAAAATAAAAGATGTAAAAAGGCAAATGTCAGTTTTTGGTTCACCTATAGAATAAAGTGTATGATTAAAGTAGGGTAACTTAACACTATAGTATAAGTTAAGGCACTGGTACTGACCATCTACCACTCGGGGGAACTGTCACCTAAATGTTTCATATCATCATTGATGATGATGGTGTGCGTGTTGTTTACTTTGTTATCATCCACATCAAAACTTATGAGATCTTCAATGTGGTTGTTTGATTTCTGAAAGCAAAATTACAGTATTAAAATAAAAAATTTACAATTTATTGATTTTGGATTAATGGAAACCAAAGGAAAAAATTCGACTTTCCATTAGAGAAGGGTGCTTCATCTGCAGAAAGGACCATTCTATTAATATTTCAGTTGGAATATCAGATAAAATGTTCCTTGTTGCACTTGAAACATAAGGATCATTCTGTGTGGAAAGCTACAAATGGTTACTAATTATTATTGAGCAAGATTTAGCCTTCAGATGGACCCTCAAATTAAATGGTGATTAACCTTTCGTATGCTTAGGAGCAGATCTGCTCCATATACATATATTCAACTTAAACATGAAGTTGTCACAATTGCTATTTATATGGCAATTTTTTATACATGAAGTGGTCACAATTGCTATTTATATGGCAATTTTTTGACATGCGCATATGAAAGGTTAAGTTTTCTTATCATTTCCTTCAAAATACCAAATTATATTCTTTTATTTTTTCTTTTTTATGTTTCTCTGTTTTGTATAATTTTCTATTTTTGTGTGCTAAGGAATAAATTATTTATATTCTATATAATTATATAAGTTCTGAGCACAAGCATTAAAGAAGAAATACACATGAATTTAATGTTTGGTTAATTAAAATTTCAAATCTGCTCTTAAATAGAATAACAAGACAAATTGACAATCTCCAACCAGTAGAGCAAGCGGGGTTCCGGTCAGGCTACTCAACAACAGACCACATCCACACAATGGAACAAATCATAGAACGATACAAAGAATACAACAAACCTCTCTATGTAGCCTTCATAGACTACACCAAGGCATTTGACAGCATCTCCCACAACGCAATCTGGAAGGCCCTCAATGACTGCAAGATAAACTCTAAATACATCAACACTCTAAGGAATATATATGAAAACAGTACTAGCAGAGTCAAACTCGAAACGAGGGGAAAAGAATTCAAAATAGGCAGAGGAGTCCGACAAGGGGACCCAATATCACCAAAGTTATTCATAGCTGTGCTACAAAGCATATTCTGTCAAATGGACTGGGATAAAAAAGGAATTAAAGTATTCGATAAACACTTAAGTCATTTGCGTTTTGCAGATGATATAGCTATATTTTCAGAAAATACCAGCATTCTACAAATAATGTTAAATGAGCTGAACGAGGAAAGCTGTAAAGTCGGATTAGAAATGAACCACACAAAAACAAAAATTATGACCAACGGAGCCCCTACAAAAATACACATACAAGGCAAAGAACTTGAATATGTAGACCATTACATATACTTGGGCAAGAGAATATCTTTCGACACTGACAGCAACAGCCAGGAGATAGACCGTAGAATCCATAACAGCTGGAGGAAGTACTGGAGTTTTAAAGAGCTTCTAAAAGGAAATTACAATCTAAAACATAAGAAAACAGTAATGGACACGTGCATTTTACCATGCCTTACATACGGTTCTCAAACTTGGGTGCACACAAACAAGAACAAATTAAAGATAAGAACCTGCCAAAGAGCCATGGAAAGGAGCATTCTCAGTATAAAACTAAAGGACAAGGTTAACAGCAAGTACATACGATCCAAAACAAACATCATAGATGGCCCTCGAGTTTGTGCTGAAACAGAAATGGAGATGGGCCGGCCACATAGGAAGATTGACAGATGACAGATGGACCAACAAAGTCACAAAGTGGCCAGGACCCCATGGCAAAAGGAAGGCGGGAAAACCCATAACAAGGTGGTCCAAGGACATTATAGCCACAGCCGGAGAAAATTGGCTAATCAAGGCAAAAAACCGAGAAAGGTGGAAAGATATGGAGGAGGCCTATACCCAACAGGGGTCCTTAAAATAGTAAAAATGGAAAACAATAATATTAGAAAACTTTTTTTTATCATGTAAAACTATTTAAGGAAAAATAAAGGCTTAAATAAATAAATAAAATAAATAATTAAAATTTCAAATACAAGGTTAACAGAGGTGTTTTAAAATAATAGTTTTATTTCATGAGTAACTATCGCGGTAACCGAAGACAATATTATAGAGGTGTTTTAAATTAATAATGTTCTTGGCTCTAGCAGGTAAATGTTTTAATGATACTTACACTTGTTGATGGCTGTGTGCTTGTCTTAGAAGCAGCCGCATAACTTAACTTGGGCTGTTTCACTGAACTTGATTTAAGTATAGGGCTGGAACTTCTCTCAGCCTCATTCTTAGATGGAGGAGAGTTGTCACGCTCAATCAGGTTGTTACTATGGAGCAGAACATTTGGGACACTCAAAATGTCCACTTGTGAAGGTGTAGCCAGTGCTTGCACGCATGCTTCAGCCATCTCTGCTTCTCTGTTCATGAACTTCTCCTCTAAACTTTTATTATAGCTCACTTGCAAGTCTTCACATTGCTTGTCAGACAGAATAGCATTCATTTGTTTAATTTCAGCTTCTAGCTCTCTGACTGTGCATTCATTCTTTGCTGCTATACGAGCTTCCTTAAGAAGCCGGACGTCTACTGCCTCCTGTATCCTCAGAATTGCTTCCGTTGTGTTGTTACTCTGCACATTGCTGTCCTTCACAATTTTGTTGAAAATGCTATGCGGTGATAACCTGTGGGGCTTCTTGTAGCCCGTCAACTTCTCCCCCAGATTTGCTGTCACATCCTCAATGTATTCATAAACGTCAAAGCAATTGATTTTACCAAATCTGTACGTAAATGTGTGTGTAGATGCAGAAGATGAAGTTTTGCTAGATAATATGCAGGTGGCAAAGTTTTTTCTTCCATGATGCTTTTCAAAATACTTCTGCAGTCCTTTGGATATTAATCTATCTCTAAACGTAGGCTTAACCGAACTATTCTTTCGGTATTTGTACCAACCAACAATTTCATTTGCAGTATTTGAAAGTAAGTTTGTTAGTTCATCCTCCTTTATCTTACCGGTTGGTAGGTAAAACAAAGACACGGAGGGTAGAGGTAGAACAGTTCTTATGACTATTTGAGTGTCTAACCGGGCGTTATCGCTTTGTGAGTCAGATATGTGATTAGTTATTTCAGAAGTCACGTCCCCAATCAGAAATCCCTCCTGCAAACAAAATATGTACCAGGTAAAACACTTTTCTAAATGAAACGTATAATTTGACTATAGTATACTTTCAAAAAGATGTAGTTAAATTTACCTGGCAATTTACTGAATTTACACATTCGTATAACAAAAAGGATAATGCGGTGCCGCTCAGTGACACTTTTTCAGTATATGCCATGTTGAGCAATAACTCATTAATTATATGGCAATTTAGCAGGTTAAGTTCTATGCAACCAATGTTGAAGAAATTAATTATTTATGTATTTGCTGATTTATTTTGCTACTTTATTAAAATGACGCGAAAAGTGAAAAATGTGACGTTTTGCGTTTTTGGTTGACAATTTGACATTTCATTTTTTTTAAACATACAGACCACAGACAGACAGACTGTACAGCCCATAGACGGTAGGATCCTATAGATGTTGCTATACGCGTGCGCCCGCGAGGGAAGGGACAGAACATACGCAATGCTACAAAATGATTGGTCGGGTATAGTTGGTCAAACCAAATTGGCAGTAAATAAGAACGAAAAAACTTTACTCATCCTTTTCTTTTCGGTGCTAGTACTATTGTAAGACAAATATAGTATGATTCTCTCTGTCTATGTTTGAAATGAGACAGTTCTTTGACAAACTAGATTTATTTCCCACCATAAACCATACTAAATTTGGACAAACAATAATAGCGCTTTCTCTGCTACTTCTACTGAAAGATACATAAGACTATCCCGTTCGGTCATTTCCTCCCACCCCTCATGCCTGATCCAGTTATACTAGATTCATGGTACATCTGTAAACGTACTGCAAATCGCTAATTTGACCGATCATTGATTTCATTACTCCTAGTTTTGGATTTTACATTTTTGTTGACAGTAAGAGAGCTTGACAGAAGTTGGTTCGCCGTACGTCCGTAAAGGACGCAGCTATAAGTGAGAGCGAGAAAGAGATATGCAGACCGGACCAAGGTCGCGCTTTGGTACGCCAGTCCGTGATATACGCAGTCTGTGGTCGCACTCTGACGTTTCTTTGACAGTCGCCGTTTTTCGGTCTGTCACTGTCATTTTTGTCAGTTTCCATATCATGAAACAGGATCCTACCATCTATGGTTTCCATGTAGTACATTGGCAGTATAGTAGAATATTACTAAAATTTGCGTACTTAAATTGTTATTCAAGCTAATTATAATACTAGTTTTAAAGAAGTAATTTAGACAGTGTTGATTTTTATCGAGATGTAAAAAGGTTTTTAATAGGTAAGTCATATTGCTTTTATTTGTCAGTGGGTCAGTTCGAAAGGCTAAAATTAGTATTTTTTTTGAACGACAATCGACAATCTGGTTAAGCTATATGATCTCACATACAGGGCCGGATTTAGAAGCGTGGAGGCCCCGGGGCAACAACGGAGTGGAGGCCCCCTGGCCCTAAATTACTTTTACGAAGTCTATTGTGGGTGTTGTGGGAGCCCCTCTTTTGTGGATGCCCGGGGCAGTGGTCCTCCCCTAAATCCGGCCCTGAGCACATAAGTTAGATAATAACAGGCAACATATTTATCTAGCTGATTATTTTGTAACCAAAAAAGTACCTATATCTGGCCGCGCTCATATTAATATATAATGATGTCTGTTTTTTTAAGGTACAAAGCACTAAGCTGTATGTTTAGACTTACGAAAATAGTCGTTCTTCCAAAGAAATACCCAAGATTTTTATACTCGCATTTTACTCTGAAGTATAAGTTGCCCCTTAGCCGGCTTTCAACCATGGATGACTGTAAAGCTAAAGAATGCTTGACCACTCCAGACAAGCACATGTCGAAGAAGTATTACCGGCGTGCAGAACACAGGTATGTTTTTCTATTTTGTTACATAATTAACTACTTTGAATTCCAGTCAGCTGCCAACCAACTTGAGCAAAAAATCAAGTCCACATCCATATAGTACAATAGGTTTTGAGTCTAACTTTTTCAATTAGTGGTTCAACTACTTGGTTTTTGATTTTGGTTCTTGGTTGATGATCAACCAGCATTTCTGATACTCGGAGAAATAGGTTTGATGTCTATCAATCAAATTATATTACTTTCTCGAACAAGATGGGAGGATGAACTCAAACTCACAGCGGGCCCGAACTGGAGAAGAGTGGCCCACGACAGACCTCAATGGAAAGAGGTAGAGGAGGCCTTTGCCAAGCGGCACACTGGGCTACGATAGATAGATAGATAGATAGACTTTCAAGTATTTTATAAAACACAAAAGGCCACTTGTTTTTTTGCTACTGTGTAGTTTAGTTTGAAGACTTAAGAATTTTGTTGCCAAGCAAAACAGTAATACAATTAGATAGCTTCATCATGTATCTGTTTGCCCAGATAATATTTTATGATTATGACATATTTGTACAATATTCAACTTGGTGATAAAAAAACGACTAGATTTTGTATTTTACAGGTTGTCATCTAATCAATTGTCGGTAGAATTGGTCATACTGGTTCATTTTGATATTTTCTTCTCCAGAGTTTTCATATTCACAATTAACCCTTTCTAGGGCACCCTATATGATATGGCAAAAATTACCACCCTATTATGACAAATATTATCTTTTTTTTGTATTTTTTCTTACCTTGTACTTAGTTTTTTTTTTTGCCGTTCGGTTTTGCTCTAGTTTCGGCCGAAACCGATCCTTCGGCCTAAACATGATTATTATGCCGAAACCAAAACCCAAACTTTGGTCGGACACTACTGAAAATACAGTTTAGGCGCGGCCGAAAGTTTCTGTAGTTTTTTGCCCGAAACCGAATCTTTTCGGCCGAAACATGATTTTTATGTCGAAACGAAACCTACCGAAGCCAAAACTTCGGTTGGACACTAATAATTTTACTAGCTAGTGTTTTATTTAGTTAAAAACTAAAATGTACTGAAAATATTCCACTACGTTGATAAAACGACGCAGTACGTCAAATTGGCTGTTCAAATACATGCCAAACAGATAAAGATCCAACAAACAAAAGATAGGCTTGCGTAAGTAAGTAAGTAAATTATTATCAGTATATTATGGGCCTTGCAAAATTATCTTTGATCACCATTACTCTCGGTGGTACACGAGAACTTGGTCTATTCTTTACTTACACTCCACATTTTTATTTCATTGTACCACAGTTGTAGATTTTTTAGATTTCTACTATTTTTATTAATGAAAAGCTTATGTTTACAAGGACAGTCAGCAAAATTATTAGCATAGCTAAAAGTTTTCCTGTCTGTGCCTAGTGGATATTTTCTACCCTCCTGAAGAAAGGAACAAATAGGAATACCTATTTATTCCTTTCTTTACGAAATATTTTGGTGATAATATTGAGGCTTTTTGGTGTCAATATCTATAAGCCCGCAATTTTAGAAAAGTTAAGCCTTTTTATAAGATAACTCACTTTGCTGTCAAGGCAGGCCTGCGTATTTAGAATTAAAATCTGGTTGCTATCGCCTGTCTTCGCAAAGATATTGGGGTCTCAAAATAAATCTTGAAGGGTAAATTATTAAAATACCTAAATACATTGCATTATATTCTATTTTGAACTATGTACTTATAGGTACTTATGTCTACATCTTCTTATTCATATCTATAGTAATCTATACCTACACTAGTATTACTCGTTGATTAAAATCTCTATAATATCAAGATTATCAAGATAAGGCAGATAAGAATAAATGACTAATAACCATTCTCACCTGTTGCTAGGACGTAAATATCAAAAACACTTTCTATTACGCTAATTATACCAAAATGGTTACGAGGTCGAAACCGCGGCAAAATGCTAATTATATTAACGTACCATTCAAACTCATGAATACTTGTATGCTAATCTATAATGAAATTAAATCTATGATGACGTTAAAAGGTCTGCTAGTAATCAGCGGGCAAGAGTTTATCATCCACGAGGGTCATTTTACTGCGCGGGAGTTCGATCGCCGGCAGTACTAACTTGTAATCTAAACGACTCACACGTCCAATTCGATATTTAAATTTTAAATTTGATGCAATAATGCCTGACGCGTTCGAGAGTGCGTATCCGCTGTCGCCGACGGTGAATCCGGAGGAGCTTCGCGCACGCGCAAACTCCTCCTCCAAAAAGAAGCGGCCATCCGTGACGTTCTACGCCGGCGATGAAGCCGTAGAAGTACCAGATAAATCTATTGTCGGCATAGACAAGCCGTTGACAAAGACGTCAAACGACAGGAGTGAGGTTGAACTGGATACGTACGCGGAGTCTCTGACCAGCATGCACAGCCGTTGGTTTGACAAGCGCGCGGCCGAGCACAGGTATATATACATATGCATTTGCACGTGTGGTGTATTTATGAACCGGTAAACTGGCGCGTGTACTAATAATGTTCCCGATACGTGATTCTATGTCAACTCGCTCGTATTATTAATTTCAAGGCCAGGCCAAATAAATAACCCGCTAATTTTAGTCTACATAGTATGTCACTATAATCACTACTAAGTTTTTAAAAGTTATGGTAGGTAATTGACTTCTCTTTCTGAAATCGCTTAGTAAAGGTCGAATTTTACCATTGATGTAAGTCCGATACTCTTCTTCTACTTAGCGTTATCCCGGCCTTACAAAATAAGATTTTTTTTTGTGATTTCCCATGCGAATATTTCGAGCGCTGGGGCCAGATCCGGGCTGTAGGGTGAACCAGCCTTTCGAAGCCGCACTTGTTAAGAGACAACATGGCTCTTGTGAATAGGGATTGCAGAACCGGTACTGTTTCAAAGAACCGGGATTTTCGGTACCAGGCAAGGACGGAACCGGGATTTCCCGGTACTTTCGGTACCGGTATTTCCCGGGAGCAAACCCTACTTGTGAACCGGTGCATTGTCGTGCAACAGCAACACATCCTTTGACAGTTTTCCCCGCCTTTTTTCGCTAATGGCTTCACGTAGTCTTTCTAATAGCATTGCATAATATGTCCCAGTTATGGTAACACCCTTGTCCTTGTAGTCGATCATGAGAATTCCTTTTAAATCCCAAAAAATCGTAGCCATCACCTTTCCGGCCGATTCTGATACCCCGAACTTCTTCGCCACTGCATACTCTTGTTTCAACTCAAGATTAAAATGTTGAACCCAAGTCTCATCTCCAGTCACAATTCGTTCCAATATGTGGGCAGGATTGTCACCGCACAGATTCAAAAATTGCTTCGATGCTTCAACTCGTTGTTGCATTTGCTGCGGTTTGAGCATTCTCTACCCACCTAGCACTCACTTTCGTCATGTCATGGCAAGATGTAGGATCCTCCAATTGTTGTATCTGATACACCAACTTATGCAGCTAATTGTTTTTTTTTAAGTCGAGCATCATCTAGTACGAGTTTTTCAACTTTTTGAACGATATCCGAAAATGTGACTTCGATCGGCCGTCCTGGGCGAGGGTCGTCTTCAATTGACTCTCTGTCATATTTGAAGAGGCCATACCACTTGTAAATCATGGTTTTAGCAGGACACTGGTCCCCGTAGACGGCTTTCATTTCATTAATTATAAGTCGCGGAGGTTTTCCTTGCTTCGATATAAAATTTTATCACGCCACGATATTCAATTTGCTCCATAGTCGCACGTTTATTCTAAAGTAATTTGTTTTATCTTTAAAACAAATGACGGTTTTGAATTGACATTTACCTAAAAAAAAATCTAAAGAGCTGATAACAGATAAGCAGAGAGGATTTGTGCAATTTTACCTCCTTCTACTTCATTCCGCGAATATTTTTACCTGCCCTCGTACCTTGGCATGTTATTGTTAGGAGATTTACAATAGAGTCCAGTGAACCATGTTGTCCATGTTTGAGCTCGAGGCTTGAGGAAAAAACGGAAGTTCCACTTCCATTCTTTTCAGTCATTCCTTTGTTGTCAGATTATTCGCGCTCGATTCGTGTAGAGCGTTCTAAATCTCCTCTTCGAATTGTCTGCCGTGAAAATCTTCGTCCTAAGATTTTAGGTACTCAAACACTTGAGTGATTTCGATCACAAAGTTGTTTGTCTGTTGCAAACAGATTTAGGGTGAAATTCTATCGTCAAAATCCTTGTTATACTATATATTGTAGGTATTCACAGTATTGCACGGGCGTCCATGTCTTTTACATTTTGCGTTACAAACAACCCTTGAGTTAGCAATAATTACCAAGAGATGAAAATATGCCAAAATTAATTTAACAACCAATTTTAAGTACACGTACTTACTTATTAAAACAGTTAAGCATGCAATAAAGTTAAAATTTCATGTAGACAAGTAACTAAATTGACAACGTCAAAAATCCTCTCGTTATGTTCAATAGATTTAGATATTTATTCTCATAATATAAAATTACAATATACATTATCCATAAACTGATTTATATTATGATCGTCAGTACATATAATTTACACTATTCGATAAATTCAAAAATACAATTTAATTACATAATTTACATTACATTATCAAATAAATTCAAAAAAACAATTGAAAAATGTCTGAGTAAGTAATCATATGTCAACAATTTTATCCATTTATGTCTAAACAAAAATTCGGGAGCTCGTAACTTATTACGAGTACCTATCCTAATGATCGTCATGTTCTAAATAAAAACAGGCCAAGTGCGAGTCGGACTCGCGCACCGAGGGTTCCGTACTTTTTAGTATTTGTTGTTATAGCGGCAACAGAAATACATCATCTGTGAAAATTTTAACTGTCTAGCTATCACGGATCATGAGATACAGCCTGGTGACAGACAGACGGACAGCGCAGTCTTAGTAATAGGGTCCCGTTTTTACCCTTTGGGTACGGAACCCTAATAAAAACTAGGTACAAAACAATTTATGAAAAACATGTCAAACAGTTTAAAAAATTAATTTACAATGTGGAATGTCGAGGTCATAAACTCATTTACTGAATAAAATGGATTTTCCAATAAAAGGACTCGGTTGACGGCTTGACACTCAAATGTTTCGTCAGATGGTTCTGTATGTAATTCAGCGGGTAGACGCTCGTAGTATGTATGCTCGTAGTAATACTCGTAAGAACTATTATATAATATGTGGTAATACTTGCTGTTGTACCTAAAGAAATTCTAATTTTAGTATAAACACAGAATAAAAAGTCTAAATTTGTCCACACTCGCTCTTCATCTCTCAACCTTTCAGCACCCAATGATGTAATCCAAGCAAGAAGGTCACGATCACGTACACAACTTTCATGAAGACTATAAACTTAACTACATCACACCATAAATGATAAGGAGCGCTGAATGTTTGTAGTAGTAATTGGGACAACTGTGGAATATAATCGCACATTGCATCATAAAGGTTCTTATCGCGCGGCGGACAATGACGCCACCAAGTTTATTCAGCGTTAATTGTATAATGGAATTTTACGTCATTTTTCGGGTTCAGGTTCCGTACCCAGAGGGTAAAAACGGGACCCTATTACTAAGACTCCGCTGTCCGTATGTCTGTCACCAGGCTGTATCTCATGAACCGTGATAGCTAGACAGTCGAAATTATCACAGATGATGTATTTCTGTTGCCGCTATAACAACAAATACTAAAAAGTACGGAACCCTCGGTGCGCGAGTCCGACTTTCACTTGGCCGGTCTTTTCCACATGTGAAGTTTCCTGTTGATTATTTGTAGAGATGTGAAGTTTCCTGTTGATTATTTGTAGAGATGCAACGGATAGTTGTTTGGCCGGATACCGAATGTTCGGCCTGACCATCAGCCGAATATTCGGTATCCGGCCGCCAACCACCAACCATTGTTACGCATTGTGCAGATTTTGACCTGTTTTTAGGGTTCCGTACCCAAAAGGGTAAAACGGGACCCTATTACTAAGACTCCGCTGTCCGTCTGTCTCTCTGTCTGTCCGTCTGTCACCAGGCTGTATCTCATAAACAGTGATAGCTAAACAGTTGAAATTTTCACGGATGGTGTATTTCTGTTGCCGCTATAACAACAAGTACTAAAAACAAAATAAAATGAATATTTAAGGGGGGCTCCCATACAACAAACGTGATTTTTTGCCGTTTTTTGCGTAATGGTACGGAACCCTTCGTGCGCGAGTCCGACTCGCACTTGGCCGGTTTTTAAGTTAGAAATGAGTGCGCGTGATGTTTCAAATGCTTTAAAATAATAAACGAGTACGATTATGACCGTGACGTCCGTGATTGTTTCTTCAAATAAGGGCCGGATACGTCGGATACCGGATAGTAACCGAATATCCGGTGCATCTCTAATTATTTGTTTGCTATCAATTACTGTTATTAACATGCGTTTCGTGTAATTCGTGTTACTAATGACAGTAATGACTAATGACATGACAATATAAAGCAAAGTTCAAGCCACTGTTTGTCGGTTTGATTGCGCTTGGAAAAGGATCCATCGATTTAAATAGGGTTTTTTACGGGTTAAAAAATGTTACCACGACAAGAAGTGTTATTCTGAAAAATAAAACATTCTTCGAGATACAGCCCGTTGACCCACAGAAGAATGGACGGTGGACGGGGGGTTCGTTTGTTACCCTTCCATAATTATACATAGTTGTGCCTTGTGCCCCGACGTGTCGGAAGCCGGTTGTGCCGGTCTCGAGAACCCAAAATCAGTCGTTTGTTTTATGCAAATCGTCGGCATTGATCCCTTTCTCGCATCGCATCCCGGATAAAATGAGATTAATGAGCATTTGAGATTAATGAGCATTTCTTACGCAATTCTGAACACGTGCCTTGAATAAATAGGTTATTTTACTTATTCTTTCTCAATTTACGACTCTATTTTAGCTTCCTTTTGCACGAGTAATGTTAAGCAACAACAAACAAATATAATGGTAAAGTACCGGCCAGTAGTATATCGCTTTAAACAACTTTTTTAATGCATCAATTTTTAAGCAGGTATTTTTAGCTTCAGGGCCCCGTGCTATGGTGATGGTTTATTTAAAAAAAACCGGACAAGTGCGAGTGCGAGTCGGACTCGCCCACCGAGGGTTCCGTACTTTTTAGTATTTGTTGTTATAGCGGCAATATTACATCATCTGTGAATATTTCAACTGTCTGGCTATTACGGTTCATGAAATACAGCCTGAGTGGTGACAGACAAACAGACAGACGGACAGTGGAGTTTTAGTAATAGGGTCGGGAGTTCGGGACACTACGGAACGGGTCGGGGAACTGGTCTTACGTACGGAACCCTAAAAAACAGTATAAAGTTCGATGTATACATAGGTATAAGAAACAAATAGGATTGGTTGTTGTTAACATTGAGGGCATCTAATGAAATCAATCTATTCAAAAAAGGTTTCGTGCTCTGAATGACGAGTAATTTTAGGATAAGGAAGAGTTTTATGGAATTATCATATAACGTGGATCGTGTCATGAATTACCCTGCAGGAGAGCCGTGTTGTATTGTCGCTGCATCAGCTGAGCACCGCCTGTCTATCCCACGCCTTATAAAACGCCTCTCCTTAGTAATAACCAGTATAAAAGAGACACCGACGGTTATTATAAACTATGTGTAATCAGAGTTCACTCCCATACTGGTTCGTCGAAAGAGGCGCTAGGTAAACGTTGGAAACAAAGAGTGAGGGGGGATTAAGATATTATTGCATCCGCTCACTGAACGCGGGCGAGTCAAACACTTTAACCAAACGGTGTAACTGCGTTGCCTAATAGCGCAAAGTGACTACGGAACTTGAAGCCATGGTAACGCTGGTTCGTTTGATTCGCCTATTAGCGATTGAGACAATACCACTGTTTGTAGTTAGGCACAGCGTCGCGGCGTCAAGCGTCAGTAAACGCGCACTCGCCCAGCCGCCTTGCCGCGTCTTATCGCTCTCGCGAAACACGATAATCTACAGTATCAACGATCTTGATTAAGCTCAACGTGGACGTGAAGTGTTTTATTGGTGCGACGATCTGTAGTTAAACAGCGACAAAAGTTGGCGTGCCATTGCTCTGTTTACGTTCGTGACTACGCATAATTTTGTTTATTTGTGAAATTCTGTACCGGTTTTCCGATTGCATTATGCGTTTCAGCTGGTTATTATTTTGCTCAAAAACTAATATGAGAAAAGTGGAACAACCTGTTATTGCACCATTTTGAAGTCTTTGTAATGAGATGTTTATCCTTGTATAGAGTTAACTCTGATTATTAGTACGTTCCAAGAAGCGACGTCATTATGCATTAGTCATTTAATTTTTTAGTTTGATATTTCCACTAGTTCTAGAATTTCTTTTTTAGTCCATAAGCGTGCTCTCAAAACACTTGAGTTATCAAGAATTATTAAAAATGTCAACTGTGTATTTTAAGTAGAGATGCCCGGAATAGTGGTTTTGGCTGAATACCGAATATATGGCCGGCCGAAGCGCCGAATATTCGGCATGACATGCGGACATTTTGAGTCACAATTGTTATGAAAACTGTACGCCAACAAAGCACAACGTTTTGCTAAGATATATTGTTGTTGAGCAGAATAAAATTAATGAATGTAGTTAATCAAATCAGTCCCATGATAAAATAAAATATTTGTAAATCAAAATACATAATTAAGTATGTTAAAAAAAGGGTCTTCGTATTTAACAACTTAAAGAATACATTTTAAATACTAAATATACCTAGCTTTTGGTTATTTTTATTGTGTATTTTTTCTTTTTAGGTAGGTGCAACAGATATTCGGTATTCGGCCAACCAAATAGTAGGCACCATTCGGCATAGTGGCCGAATAGGCCGAATACAGAATTGATGCCGAATATTCGTGGCATCTCTAATTTTAAGTTGTTTGTAAGTGGCAACTTTACTGCCCAAATAACATAATTATCACCTTTGTGTTGTGTTGAAATCGGTATTTTTTAGATACATCTATGTAGAGTCAGACCAAGCGAACTCTGCGGTGTTATATTAAACGTCAACCTTATATGAAATTATGACGTTTAAAATAGCACTCGCACAGTCTGAGCTATCATAATCAGTTATGCAGAGTTAGCTTGGTCTGACTTCAAACAGGTCTTCGCTAAGTATAGGTTATATAATTGGGATCCCGTTGTTTAACATAATTATTGAAAGTCATAATGTATTGTCAGATTATCATTAGTCATAATTCTGAAACCGTTAACATTTCAGGATTTCGTAAGGTTATCCTGCAGATAGGTTAGGTTAGGTTTGTTTTATGGCAATCCTAAAAAGTTACTCGTTTCTGGGAAAAACCAAATTACGACTAACGAAAATTCGGACAAACAATACATTATGTTATGAGTTAAAACTATGAGAAACAATAATTGCCGGTTTACACCTGTATTAAAATTGCAGACTTCTAAAACCTGCAGCAGGTGTTGTGTAGTGTTGAACAATGTAAGAGACGTTACTTGACCGATGACATTTTGGTATAAAATGGTTATTTCAGATTTTTTTGAATGATGTTTCTTATTTCAGACATGATAATGATAGACTCGGCTATATGAAAATATTCATTCTTTGTTTGTTATTCGACGATTCGGCGCATTGTCTCACGCCGGTGCTAATGACTTCATATTATATAAACAAAACAAAGGATACGTGGTGAATAACTGCTAATGTTTTGTTGATATGTGTACGTTTTGTTTCACTGCGAATGGCAGACTTTGATCAAAACAGTCCATTCCATAGTAGGTAAATAGTTTTCCTCCCTTTCCTTTCCTTACTACAATAGTACCAGTGGTTCAAGGAAGTTTTACACTTTAGGGAATGAAATTAATGGTGATGATTTGTATTGAAACAATTTTTAATAAATTTTGTTAACGGTGTTCTATTAATGCTTAGACATCTGATATATTTATCTATACTATCAAAATACAAATAAATCCGACCATTGCAAGCTACTGAGAATCCGTCTGTAAGATTTGATTAAACACATTATAGTAATTAGTTGCTTGTAAACTACTAATTGTTAACAAGTTTGGGAACAAATCAAATTATTTTATTAAATATTTTGATTTGTGTTTTACTAATTGTTATTTTGTCCTTAGTTCGGAATTATAATAACTATTCAATGTAAATATCATTGTAGCTCTGCAAAGCTATGTAAAAAACCGGCCAAGTGCGAGTCGGACTCGCCCACCGAGGGTCCCGTACTTTTTAGTATTTGTTGTTATATATAGCGGCAACAGAAACACATCATGTGTGAAAATTTCAACTGTCTATCTATCACGGTTCATGAGATACAGCCTGGTGACAGACAGACGGACAGCGACGTCTTACTAATACGGTCCCGTTTTTACCCTTTTTTGTACGGAACCCTAAAAAATGATTATCAGCAAACAAATCTACCTATTTTTATTTAGGTACTTTAGGCACCTACAAAAATTCAGTTTACATGCGTGCTGTTTTCCGTGCTTTTGTGACATTTAAAGTTAAAAACCCTCGCTGCGTCTATAGCGAACAACTCGCGAACGCGAAGCGGCGCGGCGCGGCGGGCCCTCGGCGTTCGCGTTCGCAACGAGATCGCCCACGTAGGACACTTCTAATTTCTATAGGTATCAAAGGATTGATTCACCCCGTTCCGCATCGCTTCGCTTCGCGTTCGCCTGTTGTTCACCTACGTAGTATGCTGCGTAACTGTAGAGGTTAATCCTAACTATTTAGGATTAATTAGGGGTTAGGTTTAATTTATAAATCGGGTCGACATGAGTTAATTCTTGTGGTGTTACTACACTAATTAATCTAATTATCAATTTCATTAAGTATAAAAATACAGTAAGTAGTTACTAACAAGTCTAACAACTTTCTGTTGCGAGTGCTGGCGATAGTTCAGTTTCAGTAGCCCCTCTGTGAGAGTGGTTAATGTCAGTACCTACATAATATAATATCGATTGCGAGTCCTGGCATTCTTCCCATGTGCCCTGCAGCCCGGCCGGCAGGAACTGAAACCTATCATGTCACACATTCACATGACAAGGCAACACATTTTTTTATGATAATGATGCTTACATTAGGTATACCTACTAGAAATTAATACATAACATTGGCAGTTAGGACGCGCACGTAAGTCACAGTATCAAATTCAGTTAGACAGGTCTTTACTACTTCACCTTGCCACTGTCAAGGATATCCACTCTTTCGAAAGCTTGCTTACTTCACAATAGCTTTCGGAGCCAGTGTAACTTGGTCGCGCGACTCGTAACGACTAAAAGTAGGTAATCAAAGGTAAAGGTTATACTGGCCGACTCTTTCAAATACGACTGTAGTAACAAAGTTGCTCCTACGTGGATACGTTGTAAACAGAACAAAGCAAACGCACGCGTTTATTGCGGCTACTGAAATTATATCAGCTGTTTTAATTATTTACAGCCAGACTATCGGACTATCAAAACGTTTTTGTTACATTATTGTGAGTGTAAACTATAGTTCGAATGTGCCATGAAGTTCCAAGACATGGCCAATGGAAAATGTGAGGTGTTTATGGAGAGCTCCAGCTCTAATGGCGCGTCGTATGGGAAAGGAGACAGACACACGGCAGCGCCTAATGAGTAAGTTATACCTGCTTGAAGAGGTTCTGTACGTCTTCCATAAGAGCGTAAGAGGTCTTCTCCGAGACCACGGGGACCACGCCGTCCTTGAAACGTCGGGAGGTAAATCTTAAAACTTAAATACGCGATTAAGTCCCGTTTTACAATTTATAAATGTTTTGTACGTAATAGAGATTTGGTACGTAATTGTAAGTACTTGGATGCAAATAAAGATGATGTCTATCTACATACCCATCTCTATCTCTAGATCTCTACAGAAGTTCGTATCGTTGTTGTTAAATATCTTACTAAACAATCTACGAACAGTTACTTCTTACAAAACTTAGTAATTCAGGGAATAGAAATAGATGTCTTTGTCACGACCAAGGCCTATATCTATCAGATCTGCTTGGGGTGTCCGATTAGATATCATAAATGTGTCATCATCGCGATGAGTCGATGACGCATAGTTTTTTGTCACAAGTTTTCCAAGCGATTATTCCATATATCCAGGCATTAACGTTGTCATTCGAACACTGTTGCCATGCGCCTCCATATTATTTATCTGGACAAGCTACCCACAGGCGTTAGTTAAATCCGGACGCACCTGACGGCGGACACTCATGACGTCCGCTGCATTTGGTACGGCTTGACAAATGTACGTGACGGCATTTAGGCTGGCATAGATGATAGAATTTCCGGACTTTTTAAGGAGTCGTGCTGCTGAAATAACATACACCTTATCATTAGGTTTAGGTGATATAGGGAAATATGAATGCCCTCTAAAACATATTCGATTGTAAACTATAAAGGAAGTTCCAATTTTTCAAGCACTTAATTGAGATTATGAAAAACTTTTTCGGAAGGAGTTCTTCGGTCACATTGTCTGAAAAGAAGGCTCATAACATAAGGCTTGAACAAGTAGGTACTAGGTACCTAAGAATCACCTTACTTACTTACTTCCGTTGAACCTAAGAGAAAAATCTCTTAGGTTAAATAATTCGACCGCCATCGCCGAGTTATATCCTTTCCTATTTTCTACCCAGAGAAATCAAGCGCAAGATCTTAATCTTGACAATAGTTCCAAGAAATGTCGATTTTTTGAAGCACCGTAGCAAGTTACAATCATATAAGTGCCAGTTTTGTCTTTATTATAAGCCTGATAGCATACGAAATACATCTGTATTATTAAATACGTGTTTAGAAACACAATCAGTCGACGAGAATAGCCTCCTGAAATAAGGTTTGTCATCATAGTAGAATGGATATAGGCTTACAGACCGTTTGCCGAATAAATTACCTTAATACGTATTCCCTATCTAGGGCAATTTAGGCTCTTATCGTTTACCCGCGCCGCGTCACACGCTTGACGTAACGCTCCACCAAACTAGGTATACAGGATGTTTGGTAATGGATGGGATTGATAATCCACGGGAACAGGGGACACTTCTGGAGCGTCCTTTTACACTTCGGAGTTTTGGACAGACATTAGCATCCTTGCTAATTAAGGTTGAATAAATGTGTCACATTTTTAATATTATCTTGGAACGTATTTTAAAAAATGAATACTCAATCACGTTCTGTGGACAAATATGTTCAACCACCATGTAAAACTACGTCATCAATCGTCTTACGTGGCGATAATTAAGTGCCCTATGGCTCTAGCATTTTAGCCCTAACACTAACAACCTGTATACCCACAGACTGGATGGTTCGCGTGTCTGCACACAGTTAGATTTACACTGTATACCCCATCAGTTACTATATGTATGCATGCAGCGGTTTTAATCCCGCCGTTCCAATCGAACTTTCCGTGCCGCGATTGCTTCTTTAAATAACACTTGCGTTTCTGGAGTGTTATTTTTAACGACCTGTAATTTTTATTAAGATCACCAATAAATTTTCTGGCGATTGCACTTATATTTGTATAAAGAAACGTGCGTATTTCTGAAACAGTTTTACACATCATGCAATATAAGCTAAACAGGTGAACCTGTTTAGAATTTACTGTTTACTTATTGTTATTAAATTAGGAAAAATGTCTGTCTAGTTTGTAGGTCGAATCATTTCAACTTTCCCTGGCGTCATCGTCATAGCTATTTGCTTACCCTTTACTCTCTCTTTTCACGAATGAACCAATATATGTATGGTCTCTGGGTACACGTAGTTGTTACGGGTTTAGAGGTCATGTTTGTACTATTTGAGTGAAACTATTTGTAAGGTTGCAAGCGACGGGCCAGCTGACGTGCACAGAAGCATGCCCGCCATCTCGCAGATTTAATTATTTTTTCAATAAAAGAAAAAGCAAATACGTTACACACTCGCCTAGATCCATTGTTATATAATTGTTATCATTGAAAGTTTACATGAGCATTACAATTATTTCTTGAGAGCTCTTGAATATTGATTATAATAAGGTTATAAGTTAGTAGAGTAGAGTACTGAATAGGCTTTTGTGTAATTAATTACTTTAATACACTTTTGTTACATTTGTACCTCGAATTAAATTTAATTACCTAAGTCGTAACAGTGCTAAAATGCGAGAATACTTTTTGGCGTTGCCATTGAGATTCGCGTTATCGAGCTTCCACTGTCTAACAGCGTAGTTATTGGAAATAATTGTATGGTCCTAATAAGGGACTCTATTAAGTATTATCAAATAGCACTTTAATGACTTAGGCATTCTGAATTATTAAAAATATTTACGTAAAAATGAAATAATAATAATTTGGCAGTAGCAGTATTCGCTACTCTTCACGGGCGCTATTTTAACAATAAATTGATACACCGACGATACTGCAGTGTCATATTGTTGGCTCGTCGCCATCATTTGATTGTAACCAAACTCCCTAAGGTTCGATTTTATACAGATCCGTTATGGTTTATTGGATACTAAATAGTAATATATAAATCATAATTATCAATGACACAATTGATTTCTAATGTTTATATACTTAAGTTCTGAAGTCATGCTTGAAACTAGCAGGAGTAGGTACCTACTAATAGCAATTTTATTAAATAAATAACAGTCGCCCTAATCCTACAAAGTTCTGCTGTTTATATTTCCATGCGTAGGAATATCTCTACTTATAATAAAAACCGACACGTTGACAACACCACTGAAATAGAAACAACTTAGCTGAATAAATGTATACTAGCGTAATTATTAGTTACGTGAAATGCTAATACTACATATATTGTTCCAGAATCTTCGTAAACAGATCGCTGCATTTGGAGAACATTAAGTTCTATGGCTTCGATATGGACTATACCTTGGCCGGTAAGTGTTTGCCAAATTGACTACGTACAATTTTATTACTGGAATTTATAATTACGATTTTTTTGTTATATATTTTTTTTAAATATGCAGTATAAGGAAAATTCGGAGGTACTTACCTCGAAAAAATTTACGGCTGAAATTATCACTGAACGCTTCCGAACATGGTTGGTTGGCAGCAGGGACCGGACAACCCTTTCCGCGATAAAACCCTTTCAATGGGTGACACTTAAACACGGCTAACACATTGAAAGACTTTCCCTTTTGAACTGCAAGCCCATTCATACCCTTACTTTTGACTAACCCTTACCGAAAAGCTAACCAAAAATAAGGCTAGCTCTTAATAAGGGTTACCCTTATCTTTAAGCGCTTTTTATAAAGGTTTCCCTTTGCGTGAAAGAGACAGGATTAGTATATATCTACGGTAGTGTATGAAAAGGAAAGAAAATACGTGCCTAGTCAAAGAACGCCGCCGTCGCCGCCGACGATCCCTCGGATTCGAAGTAATGTGTGCTTTATGAACAAGGTAGACCACTTAAATTAGCACGCTTATATGCTAAAAGGGAAACCCTTTATAAGGCTAACCCTTATAAGCAATATGCAAGGTGTTGGTGAGCGGATGATAAGGGTTTTTTAAGGGTATTTGGGCTACCGATTACTCAAATGTGGTAGCTTTATATAAGGGTTTTTAAAAGCAAAACAAAGGGTTTCGTCTGGCAAAGGGTATGGTGAGTTAAGCCTTATGCAATACCCTTATAAAACCCCGATAAGGGATAGCGGGCCGGTCCCTGGTTGGCAGTCCTCAACTGTGCGTTTCTCTAGAAACTTCCTGCCTCGCACAGCTAAACTGTGGAATGAACTGTCGCCTGCGGTATTTCCGGACCGATATGACCTTCAAACCTTCAAGAAAAGAGCGTGGTGTTGTGGGTGTCCATGGGCGGCGGTAATCGCTTACCATCAGGTGATCCGTCTGCTCGTTTGCCTCCTATTTCATAAAAATAATAAACATATCGCGACGACTTATCTACTTTCGGTGGAATTATCAGTAGCAGCGCTGATAATTCCGCTACTTGACGCTAGATGTCGAATACGAAAATAGTAGTCGTTTTGGTAACAAAACTGATTCATGGAGTGAGCACTATGCTTACTTAATTTTCTTTGGTCAAACAAAAGTTGACACCTGATAATTCAGTTAGGTACCATAAAACATGCCACCATCTAGTTCGATTGTCAAACACGCGGGCACGATTTTTTCTTTAACTTAATACCTTTTATACAAAATAAGTCTTTGTTTTGTTAAACTCGAGTTAAACGTAATAGAGGGAATATTACGCAAAACTGCGTAGAGGGCGTCACTAATACAAACACAGAGCCTACCGCGAAACACGAAAATCGAAAGTTCGGTTTCTGCCTCTCTATCACTTGCATATTCGATCGATAGAGAGGCGCAGATAACGAAATTTCGATTTACGCGTTTTGCGGTAGGCCACCCAAGGCCACCTGTAAACAAACCGCCTTGATGCATCAATGTCATAGTGAAAACTTGTCAAAAATTGTTTTCGGCATAGTATGTATAGGTTACTTGGTTTAGGATGTGCACTAGTGTTGCACTCTGGCGGCAGAACATTGCAGTAATACTCCCTATTGTACTTTCTTTGCAGAATATAAATCGCCACAGTATGAAACATTAGGATTCAATTTAACCAAAGAGAGATTAGTAACCAAAGGATACCCCAAAGAAATATTAGAATTCGAATATGATCCATCATTTCCAGTCAGGTATGTATACAAAAATTCTGAGTTTACGAACAGGGGGCCTAGCCAAGATAACAATCGTCGCAGAGAAACGAAACGATACGCTATCCGTCTCTATCGTACTAATATAGAGATACAATAGTGTTTCGTTTCGTTTTCTGCAAACGATTGTCATTTTGGCTAGGCCCCCAGTTGTGTTCCAACGATCTGAGCATAATTTAGCTACAAATAAGATTATCATTATCAACCATTATCATTATCAACGTTGGGTATCTATAGGCGTCTTCTCATGGACTAGAGGCAGACTAAACTATTATTTCTTTATACAGTCTTTTTTTCTATAGAAGAGTTACTATTTGATATTCCGTATATAAGCTCCTAAACCAGCCAGCTCGTTATATGTATGTAGGTACAAACATTTTGGTGATTTTCCATCAAATAAACGAGGCAGAGGGCGGGAAAATATAGTATTGACGATAAAGTAGTATTTTTTTAAATCACGGGTCGTATAGATTTACACGTTCTGTTTCGTTCCTCCGATTGAAAACACACTATCCAATTTTAGATTATTGATGTGGGTTAATTTCCCGTATATACCTTTATAAGCAATAGGTAACACAACTAATTATATACATAAATTCTTCGTAATATGTATATCCTAAACTTGAGCTTTGATTATTTTAGGACAAGTTACTATAGTGTGACCAGTTGCGTTTCTCATCGGAAAACTGAGAAGTTTTTATTGGATAATGGGTTACAATTACAATTAATATATACTTTATGTTTTCAGAGGCCTGTGGTTCGACACACTATACGGTAACCTGTTAAAGGTAGATGCCTATGGTAACATTCTCGTGTGCGTGCATGGATTTGAGTTTCTTAAACAGTAAGTCATATTAACATTCACATAATAGGTGTTAAGATTATGGAATTGCCAATTTTTTCGCAATTTTATAAATTGTCCCCTTTCAAAGAAACATTAATATGATTCATAAATGTATTGTACCTATTTGGAGACTCAAAGATTCTTCAAATAAGCTTCGGTAGGTCATTTGGTTAAGAGCGATCAGTTTGGTGTTCCAAAAGGTCGCAAGTTCGTGTCTTGCCCAAAGCGGTGAATTTTTTTCTTTAATTGGCAATTCTATACTTTAACATCCAATAACTACCAAGTTTAATCTCATTTCCACATTCTAATGTATTGACTTCTTTTTCAGTTCACAAGTATACGAATTGTACCCAAATAAATTCTTGACATTAGACGAGTCTCGAGTTTATGTATTGAACACGCTGTTCAACCTGCCCGAGACGTATCTAATCGCCTGTTTGATTGACTTCTTCACTAACTCCAAGGACTACAGCAGGTAAGCGACATTATATGTATTTGTGCTTTGTTTTATCATAGCCTGTCTAAAAGTTATGTATGCAATCCATCAATCACTATTATGACCAGGCATCGTAAACTGCGAGCGAAATCCATTGAAGTACTAGGGTTGTTACTTAGTCAAGTCAAGTCAAAGTCAAAAATTATATGTCATTTCAATGGATTTCGCTCGCAGTTTACGATGCCTGATTATGACAAAGATGACTAGCTGACACGCAAGCAGTCGTACCTTTTCTATTTACATATAATTATATACCTAGAATTACATTACATGTAAATAAAGTGAGACCCTTGAGTATTGTTACGCGTTACGCGTCGCTCTGAAGTCCATTTCGGACCTTATATTTTGTCATACATAAGTCAAATTTCAAGTACTGAAAGACAAAATTAAAAATGGTTTTGTGTGGGGTCAATTATTCTAGCTATATTTATCGGTAACATACACTTACGTAGGTACCTGTCCTGTAAGTTTACGTATGAAAATTTCGATTATTGGTATTTTGCGTAACTAATACTTTTAATATTTCAACATTCCCTACTCACTTCAATACGGAAATTGTCTACCTACAAGTTTAGTTACGTATTTCGTGACTGGTTCAAGTTTCAACGGACATTCAATCCACATTGCTAGACACGCTCTCAGGTACAGCATAATTGGGAAGTGCGTGCGCAGCGCAGACCGGACCAGGCTCATTGTTGCATAATATCGACATGCGAGCTATTCCATTACTCAACTTCCGTTCTAGATTAGGGGCCGCTTTATTGGAACTGTTGACAAAATTGAATTACCTAATTACAGTCTTGAAACTCATTCAATAGTTATTTGGTCTCTACTACGTTCTCTTTAAATGGTAGAATTAGAACAAGATAAGTCTGCAGCGATTTTTATAGTCCAGACTGCAAGTGTTATTTTAAACCTCAAACTTCTATTTAATTATGACGTATAAATAACACTTGCACAGTCTGTGCTGTCAAAATCGTTGCAGATTTCTCTTGGTCTAACTCTAACAAACCTGCAATATTGTTTCAAATATTATTCTAAATAAATAATTTGACATATAACTACATTCACTCAAAAGTTTTTTTTAAACTACTAGCTAGGTAGCGACAATGACATGATGTATATCTAGGTCTGTATAGCTCCTAAGTTTTATATAGCTCTAGTATATAAAACAAACGAAATAGAGCAAAAGCAAACAGTATGAAAAACTTAAATTCGCTGTATTTTTTTTACTATAGTATCTGAAGTAACATAAACTAATTACAAACCGACATATACCTTATCCCATTGTACGTACAAAGTTTCAGAGCAATCTAGCTAGACGTTTTAAAATGAGAGCGTAACTACGTTTGTATGGAGAACCGAGCTTGCCGGGGACTCTTAAACATTCTTCTAAGTGTCGACAAGTCACGTCCCGATCTCGTGTAAAGTTGTAAACGAATTTGGTCAATCAACACGACGCTACAACTTTCCTAACAGCTTTAGCACGCGCTTGAGTTGCACCTTACAGACTAATTTTATAATTTTCAATACAATTCTAACTTGACTGAAATGGCACACACAAATAAATGGGCCAAAGGGAGACTGTTCTGTTGGCGCTACGCATTAGATATGATTTAAGCACGCAGTTCTTCTTAGATAATAAAGGACATAAAGCTTTATTGATTTAGGGAATTCTATTAGATATTAAGACCGCACGTTGTGTTGGCTGTACTGTAGGTACTCTTTGCGCGAGTTTAAAACGCACTTTTCAAAATACTTTTTATAATACTTTTTATCAATATAACGTAACGTAACGTAATGTACTTGAAACTGAACAACAGTGCTCGCTGATCTTTACTCCGGTATTGTCTGTCAAGGTACTTGTTACTCGAAAACCTTTAAAGGATTTTTATTGCGTCACATGTACGTAATGCTTAGGTTTAGGTATTGTTCGTTATTATAAATGTCATAAGGATACATGCTAATTGCTAGTTCTCTATTAACATCTCTGTATTAGAGTAGGTGTAAAATTTAAATTTTTATTTTAAATTTACAATATTAACGATATAAGTATTATAATCTATGTTTCTCTTTATAGTTTATAATTAACAGAATAATATAAAGTATCATATCTGCACACCTGGTGATCTAAAAATACGCTTAATATTTTTTGATTCTACGTAATGAATTTAAGGAAAAAGAAATCAATGTGTCCGATTGTTCTAAATATGTGAAACATCTGCGTTTAAGCCATAATACCTAGACGTCTTACGTCTTCATTCTGATCATTCATTTATGATGCCTATCCTCGCCGTCTATGTAAAATACAGCCCGTTCGTAAACCTTTTCTCAACGAGATAAGGCCAATAATCAGTTCTGTCTCTTACAAACGTACATAAATTATACTGATTTACTAAATCCTTTATAGAGAGAAGACCGGAGTGCGCGCAGGAGACCTAGCTATGTCCTACAAATCCATCTTCCAAGACGTCCGCAATGCCGTCGACTACGTCCACATCCACGGCGACCTCAAACAGAAGACCACAGAGAACTTAGAACTGTATCTGAAGAGAGACGAGCGTCTGCCAATGTTCCTCTCTAGGATCCAGGAGAGCGGGGCCAAGCTGTTCATACTCACCAACAGCGACTACAACTTTACGGACAAGATCATGACGTATCTGTTTGATTTCCCGTATGGAGCGAAGGTAATTTTAAACCATACTGTGTTAATGAAATAAAACTATGAAAACGGATTATTTCGCGTATATTGAATGTATACATCCTGACGTTTCGAACCCTTTACAGCGTTCGTGGTCAACTGGTGACTGAGGAAAAACTACAATGTGCAAAAATACCCACATACTAAAATAATGAACCATAATAAACTATAAACTGTAAGGCTGGTTGTACATGCAAAATCGGTTCATAAGGTTCTAGTTCTAGGGTTCTAGGGTTCGTAGGGTTCTAGTTATACAATACAACTATTCTAAGCAAAGATATACGCGATAAAGCTACGCCGTAAAAAATCCGTATAATCCGTTTTCATTGTTTTATTTCATGAGTATGTAACTGTCGCGGTAACCGAAGACAATATTCATACTGTGTTCATCATATTGTGTTCTCGGAACTTCTGACAGCATTACAATTGCAACAACGAGGCAGACTATAATATATATGTGCATAGTAAAGTTAGTAGTTAGGTAAATCTCATAGTAGACATAGTAGATAATACATATATGGCGTGTGCGACATCACGGTGTTTTGACAATCCTTTTTCTGAGATGTTCAGAACGTGGTTCCTACACTATGTCTACAATTCGACATCCACGGGGATTTTAACTGAATTTTATTAGGCTATTTAAGTCGGCGGAATTCATATCATATCGTCGCCCGAAAATAACTTGTTTACGCTTTACTACATATCTTTATCTAAATATAGCTGATATTTATACGAATAACTTGTTTACGGTTTACTTCATATCGATACCTAAAAATATGTAAGAAACTGATATTTATACGCCGTTGAAAAATTCGTTAATCTATAAGCCGGGTTAAAGACACATGACGCATGCGATTAATATAAAATGTTTTGTTGCCTCATACGAAATGAGAACTTGGAACGACTGCTGATGAATATGTCATCATCATCATCATCATCATCATGTCAGCCGATAGACGTCCACTGCTGGACATAGGGCCTCCCCAAGGCTCGCCACTCCGACCGATCCTGTGCCGCTCGCAACCACCGAATTCCCGCGACCTTCACCAGGTCGTCGCTCCATCTCGTTGGAGGCCTGAATGGCGATGAATATGTAAATGAGAATAATTTTACGGGTCATAAGATGCTGTTGAACCTTTTCCCAGAAATGTCTTCCTTATTTAGATCTAGGCCTGCTTTTCATAATTCTACGCTATTCATTGGCACGATTAAATGAACATTTGTAGTCCTTGTTGCTTAGAAAATAGGCTCTACCAATCTACAGGTCGGTTGGTGTTTGGTGTTACCTAAGGAAAACTGACAATGATAAAATCGATCAGTGCAATAAATAAATATTTAAGTATTATTTTATTAATAATTTAATAAAGTCTATTAACTGTAATAGAAAAATCAAAGTAGGCTATTACCATAAAAATTGAAATTGCGTTTCACACTTAAAGTCCAATTTGGCATGTAGCCGAGTCGTCGGCGCTCTGTGCAAGTTGCACTTATACCCAAGGCGCATAAAGGGTCTTTGAAAAATAAAAAATGTTACAAATATCCCTATTGTTTTTTTTAGCCGGGCGAGCCCCACAGAAACTGGCGGACTTATTTCGACTACATAGTGGTGGACGCGAAGAAACCGCTCTTCTTCGGTGAAGGCACAACCCTACGGCAGGTCGACACAAGGACGGGCGCGCTCAAAATGGGCCACCACGTCGGGCCCTTGCATGAGGGACTCGTTTACTCTGGAGGTACTTGCTTAGTTATCGTATGGCAAATAAGACAAGGTTATCGATCGCAAAGAAGCCGCTTTTCTTCGGCGATCAGGGGCTAGGTCAGGGGCGGTCAAAATGGGCTACCACGTCGGGCCCTTGTATGAAGGAGTGAGAGACTCGATTACTCTGGAGGTACTTGCTTAGTCATTTTAGCTTCATTACCTAACAAATAAGCAGTACGGTTGCTCTCAGTGGTTTTTTTTTTAAAGGTCAAAACTATGTTTACATCTACAAATATAATTACAATCTTAGCGTAGATTTACCCAATATCGTTTAGTTGTACATATCACAATCATAATTTTATTTCGTTTGATATGAATTTGTTGACTCGTAATGATTCGTGCAAAAATGATTAGCCAAGTTTTACCAGTGAAATAAAAAACTTCCTTACACATAACATAATAGTCCAGTTGAAACAGCTTCCCAGAAGAGTGTAGAGGTAGCATAGTGTTGTGTTCGCGCATTTTATCAGTAGCCACACAAGCAGAATTAAATCATTCATGTCGTTATATCTGTGATGTGGTGTCAGCCTGACGAGTGATAATGATAAAGTTCCCACTTCATAAACACGTGACTAAGCGCTGGCCATACTGAGTATGTTCTAAGACTGATTCTTATTTATGCAGAATTTTACCTTAGGTTTCACTGTACACACATATAGGACTACGGCATAATAGCTGTCATACTTGTATGTCGAAGTCGCTTATATAAAATGGGATTTGGATTGGACAAACAATGGTAATGTTGGTAAACCAATATTAAACCAGTGTTAGTGTTACCCTTCTAAGGAACAGCCATGCAAATGAAATTCCAAAATTTGGTACTGAGATTTAAACCTAATAGGAAGTAAAGTTGATTTTTGTTTTGTTTGAAAATTTAATGAACAAAGCTAACGATTGGAAAATAAAATTTATGATTTAAATTTCATCGATCCGAATAAGCAGGTACTAAATTAGCTAGGACCGTGAGCCTTAGGAGGTTACTACACCCGTTTTATTGTTACACCATTAGGCACAGTAAAGTATATGTATTTCATATTTAGCCAAATAACAAATCCCATCAACTGTCCACTTCTACAATTTTTTTCCTCATATTTCAAGGTTCTTGCGACGTGTTCACCGTCCTCATCGGCGCCAAAGGCAAGGACGTGCTGTACATCGGTGACCACATTTTTGGAGACATCCTCAAGTCCAAGAAGATCGGCGGTTGGCGCACTTTCCTCATCGTGCCTGAACTAGTGCAGGAGCTACATGTGTGGACGGACAAGTGCCAGCTGTTCGCGCAACTGCAGAGTTTGGACGTGCAACTTGGAGATATGTACAAGTAAGTCATATTTTCTGAATATGTCGTATGCTAGACAATAATAATAACCGAGCTGTCCGCCCTCATTCCAACTGATTCTCAAACACACATTTTCAAAGCAAGCATAAATAGGCCAAATTCTACAATCGTAAGCTTCTTGGCCTTGATTTCTTTTCCTATCACAAAGTAGGGCCCATCGTTTGGAAAAGGTGGGCACATTTTATCCTCCACAATTTGTTTTATTGTTTTTACATCTTCTGCTTCGTTGCTGTTGATTGATGAAACTTACAGGGAAGTTTGAATTACAGACGGGTTGCTCTAAATTATTAATTTCCATGTAAACGAAAACCGAAACTCAATTTTAATTTTTAATTTTCAGAGACTTGGACTCGAGCACAAAGGAGAAACCGGACATTTCAAAACTGCGGATGGCGATCCGTGACGTCACGCACAAGATGGACCTCGCCTATGGCATGCTCGGCTCACTGTTCCGCTCTGGTTCCAGACAGACCTTCTTCTCATCACAGGTAAGATTTTATGAGACATGTGCTCTCTACATATGGCTCTACAACTCATGTACAAAGGAGAAGCCATACATATGGAAGCCGTGGGATGGGATCTGTGACGTCACGCACAAGATGTACCTCGCCTACGGTACGGTATGCCTTGGTTCCAGACAGACCTTCTCATCATAGGTAAGGCTCTATGTGACGTTTACTCTACATATGGTTCTACAACTCATGCATAATAAAATTAATAAAGAAACCGGACATTTAGAAGTTGTGGATGGCGATCCGTGACGTCACACACATGATGGATCTCGCCTATGGCATGCTCGGCTCACTATTCCGCTCTGGTTCCAGACAGACCTTCTTCTCATCACAAGTAAGAGTTTGCCGGATTTAGCCTACGGTATGCTCGGCTCACTGTTCCGTTTTGGTTCCAGACAGACTTTTTCATCACAGGCAAGGTTGTATGTGACGTTTACTCTACATTAGGCTCTACAACATGTACTGCAGAATTGGATGGACACATTATGAATGGAATTCATTCCTAAATTGGCCATGTACTTTTGCAGTTCTGGGTATACAAAAGAGAAACCGGACATTATAAGTTGCGGATGACGATCCGTGACGTCAGGGTATGCTCGGCTCGTTGTTCCGCTCTGATTCCAGACACACCTTCTCATCACAGGTAATACTTTATGTGAAGTTTGCTCTACATATGGCTCTACAACTAAACACAACGAGAAGCTGGTCCCTATCGTCAATATGATTCCTCCCTTTCTCATTCGGGAGTTGAAGCTATCACGCTTTGAGCTGCCCGATCAATTTAGTACGTATGTGATTGGAACCGAAATTCCTGCGTCACATTCCTTTCCGATTGATCTTTCGAATTCTCTCTCTGCTCTGTCTTTCTAAGCGGTCTTAAATGAGTGTTAATAAATGTGGTTAGATAATGCCTTAGGCCTAACATTGATGATGTGTGACATCCTGACATCACATGTGTTGTTTTCTTAAGCTAAGTAATATTTGTTCCGTGACGGTTGTTAAAATAACGTGTACCGTGTTAATGTAATTAGTAAATGGTTGTAAACTTGTAATGTAACATCGCAGGTGGTGCGATACGCGGACCTGTACGCGGCGTCGTTCCTGAACCTGATGTACTACCCGTTCTGCTACATGTTCCGCGCGCCCGCCATGCTCATGCCGCACGAGTCCACGGTGGCGCACGAGCAGCGCTTCACGCTGGAGGCGCCCACCATCGACAGGTCACGGTCACGACTCTATCTAAAAGCTTGCTAATAATTAATGTCATTACCGGG
The DNA here is from genome assembly GCF_947568885.1 of Cydia strobilella. Classification (NCBI taxonomy): domain Eukaryota; kingdom Metazoa; phylum Arthropoda; class Insecta; order Lepidoptera; family Tortricidae; genus Cydia; species Cydia strobilella. The sequence goes on from NC_086050.1 coordinate 11,661,183, forward strand.
TCTAACTCGATTATAAATTTCATTATTTTACCATCGTTGGTATCGTTTTCATTTTCATTTTTTCTTTTTTTTTTGCGATAGTTTAGTGTTATAAAAACTTACTATTACCAGTGACAACTTACAAGATTGTAAATTTAACAAGTTTCTGTACCAGAAAACATAATAAGCGACAAATTTGTATTATTCATTTTTAACAAATATGTAAATTGTAGGAATAAATCTACATTTGACATAAGTCTGTAAACCTTACAAAGTGTTAATAATAGACGGATGTGTACTGTACAGGTCCCGGCACCCTAGCGCCGTGCGCGCCTACAGCCTGGCGTCGGTGGGCGACGACACGGACGACCAGAGCGCCACCAACTTGGACCCCAAGGACGCTAAGGTACAATTTATTACAATCTCGACTTTGGACGGTTCCATCTCAATAGGGAATATTATACTACGCAAAACTTTGCGTAGGGGGCGCCACTAGCATAAACTGTAAATGATGCAACTATCATGTTTATTCGTACTAAATAACCGTAACCGTAATTGCTCAAAGGTTGACTGGAAGAGATCCCTTATAGGGATAAGTCCGCCTTTGTACATTGTATATATTTATGTTCTTTTATTGTGTTTGTAATCTGTCTTATGTACAATAAAGTGTTTACATACATACATACATACATAACCTGTAAAAACATGTCAAACCTGTTTCCAAGGACCCGCCGCGGGCGCCGCGAGATAGACTACCCGTCTTTTACTAACTGTGTGAATTAAAGAGGGACGGGTAGTCTATGTCGCGGCGAGATACTCTCGCGCCAATCATGTGCCCGGCTGAGGAAATAAATAGTATAACATTATCTTCGACCTTTTTGATTATCTTTTTTATTTATGACACTAATAAGTTTCTGACTTTTGACAAATGTCATCATTGCCGCTTGTCGCACATTTTAGAATAAATTGTCAAAAGCACTGCCAATGATTAATACAGTCTGTTTCTTTTTGTTGTCGATTATTGGAAATAATTTGTTTGAAAATTTATTTTTTTATCTTTTGTTCTAATTAAAAAAATATTAACGTTAGAGCATTCCTGAGAAGTAACCCTACCTGGGATTTCAGGGTTTGTCCAATGGCTAAGGATAGCCTGTATATGCGTAAAGTTTAGTGTAGTTTTTTTTAAGCTTTCTAAAATAGCCCATTATCTTGAAAAATGCAAGCCCATATGTAACATGTGTAATTCAGCGAGCCGTCATTAAAAAGGACCTATTTGACCTAATGTAATTTGTAATAACAGGACGTGCGTTTCGCGGCGGGCGTGGGCGGCGGCTGGGGCGTGGGCGTGGGCGGGGGCGGCGGCGGGGGGTGCGGCGCCAACGTCCCGCACGCGCGGCCCGAGACGCCGCGCCGGCTCACGCACACGCACGACGAGGACTGCTCCGACGACGACGAACAGGCCAAGCACAAATAAACCAACCTCCCCCTCCCCTCCACCCACTAACCGAGCTACATCGAACGGCACGACCCGTACTATTTTAATATCGAGACAACACGCGGGACTCGTTCCCGTCGGAATGGCCGAGCGGACGGCGTACCGGGTGACGTCCGGAATCGAGTGACTTGACGTCCGAATATACAGGGTGATTTCTAGGTCGGGATCCAAAACCACTTTTTCTGACTGTTAACGATCCACATTATCTTATGGTAGCATTTAATTAAAAGATAATAATATTTTTTCCTATTTTTTAAGTAAAATTAATCTTATACTAAGTAATCGTGGTCTCCCTATGACTTTTGAGATACGCTGTATGGAAAGCGACGAGACGTCACTTTGAGCAGGGTGACCAAATTGTATGCAAAACTGTTTTTTTCTACTTGTCATCTGAAAAATAATCATCATTATTGGCGATAAACAATAATTAATGACATCATTAGGCTCATCTTTGAATTCTGTATGATGTCTTGTTCTCCTGCTACGCGACCCCGAAATCACCCCTGTAGTTACAAAATATACAATTTTCACACGGGGCCCACTTTGCGTCAGGACGGCCGAATAGCCGAACAAGTATACGAGGTTGTGGAATATGCAAATAATTCCCCATGCGCGTTGGATAAAACACCAGTCCCTACAATCTTACGAAATAATACATTAAACCGAATACTTCAATATTATGGTCTTAGTAGCAGTAGCATTGGTAGCGTTTATGCAGAAGTGATGCATCGTTTTCTTTTTAATACTTACTAAAGTAAAAAGATTTCGAGACTCACTGTGCATTGTGAAATCACTACTATGATGGTGATCTCGACATATTTCTCAACCTTTGTACCGTAAAATTATCTCAATATTGTTAAAGAAAATAACTTCTTATTACTGTTCTACTTCTGCATCAACTAATATTTTCAGATATTTAACCACAGACAACTAGACTAATAGACGTTCAAAGCTCTCATGCGCCACGGATTCTTTTCCGTGGTGCATGAGAGCGGGAAACTCTTTTTGACGCGTCTATTAATTTAGTACTCTGTGACTTTAGAACTTGCCTTAAACTCTTGTCAATCATTCTATAGTGCTTTTAGCTCAATACTGATAGTCTGATTAGACTAATGTAATTTTACAAAATAACAGCTCGAATTACAAACGCTACGTATGTAGTTGTGTATAAGGATTAAAATTAAGTCTCGTTTGGTAATTCAATCTTAACCATTTTCCAGGCCGCACCAATCTACAAGATTTTCCCAAGAAATTCATATATATTTCAATTTTCAATTAATCCAGCTTTGATGATTCAGTTGAAGATGTCACATTTCCCGAAAGTGCAATCTAATTTGAACCTTATATCGGAATGCTAAAGTTGAAATTTTATTAGCGCGTATGTGGTCGATAAATCGTAGGTACTATGCCTGGAAAAGAGTTAACATTTTGAGTGTTGATTGTTTGAGTAAACATATATGTAGCTTGATAGGTAAACATATTACCTCATAACAACAATAAGAGTTATTTAGTAGAATAAAAAATAGTAGGGTTTGATACACGATAAGAAATAATTTAAATAATTATCAAAAAAATCCTAAAGTTTGGTCACCTTACTTGTCACTACAATGAGTGTCGAAAATTACCAATGAGTAGTGACCATAGTTTTAAAAACGAACTTTTTGAAAAAATAAAAAATAAATTTTGTTTCCGTAGCTGTTGTTGCCATCGCAATGGCGTTCAATTATAGTCGGTAAGTGTGATTCCATATTAGTCCGTTTAGAATTGTAAAAAAAAGTTTTTCCCGCAATGGAAAAGTCTGATTCTGGTGATGATGACGTATTGTGATTTGTAATAAGTACCCAGTTGTAGTTATACTGTAAGCTTGTGGGTGCTATTACGTTATTAGTTATATAAATAGATATCGACCGCCATTTGTATTTTAGTGCTCAACATTTAGATTTAGGGGCCATATTTTGTGTGAAAGGACTAGTCTTGTTCATATGGATCAAATCTAATGTTGAAATGCTTGAGTTACATATATGTAGTTTTTTACGAACCGTTTAAATCGTTTTTAAGGTTACTGCCTGTATTTTGACTAAGGGATACTTTAGACTTAATGGCAAACCTTATATATTGTAAAAAAAGTGTCATTTGTTCCACAATTACCCATGAATTTATAATACTTTCTAACCTTAATATTGTGAATGCGAATTATTTGATAGACTAGAGTAGAGGTAGGAGAATGTTTAACCCCTTAAACGTTCAAAGGCAGACGGTACGGCGAACATTTAGAAAAGACGCCACTAAATTATTCTCTTTGTGTTGCTGCGTGCTGTGATTTAAAGGGTTAAATAAAAAGTCCCTGTCCCTGTAAAAAAAAAATAGTTTCATAAAAATAGTAAATACTAGTTTTGCCAGTGGCGAGTATCGTTACATTTTTACGGAACAGGGATTAAAAAGTTGTTGATTATAGCTGTAAATAGAAGTCAGTAGTTTCTATTAGGCTATAATTTTAATAATGTTCTATTTACCATACTCGCATTTCTTTGATTGCTGCTATTAAAATTGTTTTTACATTTTTGTAAGAAACGAATTATTGTAAATACTTAGGCCTCTTTTTGTAAGCTAAGTTTTTGTTAAATCATTGAGATTTTATTTGTGTTGACATTGCGTTTACTTTATGTAATATTTAATTTTGATTGTTTTTATGTGTGTGTTTATAGGAACAAATAGCTATTATTCGGATGTAGCATAATATTACGTTTAAAAAGAGGGATGTTTTGTATCTAAGTATAGATTCCACTTTTTACTAATTACACAAATGTAGAAATTATAGATCGCAAAAAATAAATAAATGAAAAATAACGAGTGGTTTATTTTTTCTTAGTAATTAAATAATGCATAACAGATTTTTCAGGAAAGCTGTAGTACAAAATAATGAACTAACTAATAAAGCGAAATAACATCTATTATTTATGCAAATGCCATCAAATCAATCTTGGTGCATCACTACACCTTATAAAACAAAGTCCACCGCCACGTCTGACTGTTTGTATGTTAATATGTTCGCGATAAACTCAAAAACTACTGAACGGATTTTCATGTGGTTTTCACCTGTCAATAAAGTGATTCTTGAGGAAGGTTTAGGTTAGGTGTCTAATTGGTTACGGTTTTGTGTAACCCGTGCGAAGCCGAGGCGGGCCGCTAGTATATAAGGAGCGTACCACAACAGTAGGGGCAACCTAGTAGCCCCCTGTTTATTGGCGCACCGCATGTATAGGTAACGTTTTCGATTTAGGGTCGGTTGCACGAACTCTGTCATCGTTAAAGAGTTCGCTAAATTGTATTGTATGGAAAGTTTCACAGTAAACCGCCGCGGCGCGCCGAGTGTCGTTGATCAGTCTGTCAAGTGCGGATGGTGCAACTGGCACTTAGTCGACATGGTGGAAAACTCTACACCGCGCAGAGAAGCGTGCATAAACTACTGTTTATGCACGCTTGCTGTGGTACGCTCTACTAAGTGCAGCACCTGCTTATTGGCGTCGAGTGTCAAGATTTCGATTTAATTCACAAGATGGCATGTACCTACGCTTTACTTACGCTACGGTTAATCTACAGGGTTGCAGTATGCAGTTAAAGCCCTTTAATTAACTCTATCCATTCGTTTTTACCAGCTTTAATGAATCTCCCTCAGCTAATAGATGGAAATTCTCTTTAACAGAAACAGGAATGACAACGTTGCCCAGTCAGCCGCAGGCGTTATAGCAATAAGTCTTCTAAATACTCTGCGAATTCTTCTTCACGGGATTTCTCTTCAATTTCTTGGACTCCTGAAAATAATTACGTTTTAAAAATAATCATTTTTATTCTTTGAACGCCAAGACCGCTACCTACTTATTAGTTGCGAACTTGCGAGTGTAAGTAGGGCCCATATATACCTAGAAGTATACAGAGTACTTTTTTAAAGTGGGACAGTATGGGTAAATCTGAAACGACTGAAGATAGAGGAAAACTGCCTTAGGAACCATTACCATTAATTCTTTTTTTGTGAAAGGGTTTGTGCATACTAAAAATTTTGGTAAAGTGTGTCGTCCATATACCATATAGTTATTCGAATTTATAATCTCAAAATATTGTTGCAAAAATAGCAAGCCCTTCGCTATCAGTGGCTTACCTTTCTTCCACGAGGATTCGTTCGTTGCCCCCGCTTCGACGGCGCTAGTCGAAGCCGTCGGCTCCGCGGGTTCACTAGGCGCGCTCGATTCTTCTTCGTCGCTACTCTCTTTCTCTGATGAAGAATCTTTGTCTTTTGGCTTTTTCTTCTTCTTGCGACTCTTTTTCAACCTTTTTACTTCACGCTTCTTTGATCGATAGTTCAATTTGTCGGAGCATTCTGGACACAAACCTGGATAAAAGAAAATAATACCAATGAAATCACTGTTGGAAAAGCATGCAGTGCCTGCTAGACTGATATATCTAAAGCTAGCTATACTTTATTTTATGAACAAAAAGTTGAACTCTTCAAATTAAGATAATACGAGCCTATAATCTAGGTTTGCGGATCATTATTTATAGAATGAACATGTTATTTTATTTATTTTAACTATAGTTTGTCAAAGGACTGTCTCATTTCAAACATAGACAGAGAGAATCATACTATCTTTCTTCACTAATACTAGCACCCAAAAGAAAAGGATGAGTATAGTTTTGTTTTGTTCTTTACTGACAAGATTTGCTTGACCAACTATATCATGTCCAATCCAAAAAAAGTACCTAAGTCCAAAGACTGCGGTGCCTTCAGGCATGCATTTTTATCAATCAACCATAGAATATATTATTATATATATTTATCTTCATAAAAATTTATACAAGGCATTCCAACTAAACCAACCTTCTTCGCGTGGTTCCAGAACCACCCACAACCCACACCCACAAAATCCAGATATTTCAGTCAACCTACAATAAAAGCTAAAAATAAATATCTCAGTGGGTTGCGACTGCGACCTACGTAGCGTGGCTGGTTATATTCTCAGCCGATGCCTCACACTCGAATGAACCGAAGGCTGCTTTATTCCTATAAAAATAAGGTTCAACAAGCCTTTACTTTTAGAGAAAGACCTGGACGAGAGCCAAATGGCAGCGTTAGGTTGTGGCAAGTCCTTACTTTGGGCGGTGAACTAAATTTAGCCTTTGGCAGCAGTCGTTGGGATTGCAAAACAGGCTTCTGAGATATTCCTAGTTTCCTACATGTGGGAATAAAAGGCCTGTTGCTTGGGTTTTAGATACGTTTATGAGTGTGTAGGTAAGAAGATGCTCTTCTACATTATTATTATTAGGAATGGGCTTTACTGCTTATCTGAAGTATTTAGCCTGTCTATGCAAGTACCTAATCGGTTAACCGCGGCTCGCATGCCTCTTTTAGGATCATTTAGTGTTTCAACAAGTGCGAGTCGTACTCGCGTACGAAGGGTTCCGTACCATTGCGCATAAAAAAAACAAGTTTGTTGTATGGAACCACACAAAATAAAAATGTTCTTTACTAAAAATACGAGAGGTAATTTTATATCAAGACTTACGCAGTTTGACAAGGGCATTCTTCTTCGCCCCATCCTCAACATACGCGAAGTTTACCTCCCAGGATCGGAGTCCACTGGCGTTGGTACAGTGTTTGCTGCCACACTGGAATTGGCCCTTGCCGGCCACCACCTCGCGCTCCACTCGCCACCGGAGTGCAACCTGGTTCAACATATTCAAACTGCATAACGAGCTGAGCTGAACTTGAGCTGAGGCTGGGGGCTGTAACGAGGCTATTGTCAGGAATGAGAATAGTTATTTGTACAACAAGAGGACACAATTGCTAAAAATATTTTTTACAGTACATACGGTGCTACTTTCTCGCACTAGTGCGTAAATGAGCATATTTCGTGCATATGTCGAAAGTTTAACGTTGTACAATACACGTGCGAATAGGTAATTCGCAACTCGTGTCGATTTAAAACACTCCCTGCGGTCGTGTTTTAATTTATCGCCACTCGTTTCGAATTTCCTCTTTTCCGCACTTGTATCGTAAATAACTATTTTCATCATACAACAGAACTGATTAGTCCCTTGAATTTTATACATGTACAATTATAAAGTCTCCAGTGGCCTAGCTAGAAACTGGAATTGCATGAGTTTCGTGACGTTGTGGATTCCCATCGGTAAGAAAGTAATATTCGTAAACAGAGAGAGCACATAATCTGGTTTTATATAGAGGTCTAGTCCGTCTACTCAACCGTGCTCGAAAAGTGGTTGGAAGCCATACTTCATCTGTGTTTCTGTAGGTATCGTATCTCTCGATTAAATATTATACATACCATACCATACCATACATTAAGTATAAACCAGCCTAATGCACTTGCAAAGAGATTGATTGATTCAACCCTTTCCGTTCCCCATTTACCTATTCTTTCCAACATTACCTACTAACTTTATTATGAATTCGTGTTTCTATTGATTCAGAATCTATTTATAGGTACCTACTTACCTTATTCTAATTCAGAGTAGGTAAAATTGCTCTCTCTCACACACATTGTCTTCGCGCTTCAGTGACCGTTTGCGTGCAACCAACGCGTCTCCAAAATCATAACGATACCTACTCAAGTACCTCTACAGCTACACCTCTACCTAAAGATAGACCTCTTAGATGGAAATAGTTATTTGTGCAACAAGAGAGTAAAGTTGATTTTTCTTGCGAGTGTTTATTTTGAGTTCCGAGAAAGCGAAACATTCTATAATCACGAGCGAAGCGAGTGATTCTAAGTTAGAATCTTGAGCGTAGCGAGGGACTCAAAAACACGAGATGTAAAATAACATTGCTCTCGTGTTGCACATATAATTTTTCACCTCAGTAGTGAGAAAATATTAAAGATTAAAATGTATTTCGAATTACACAGAACAATACAGAGAAAAAAAACAATTTGTAAAAGAAGTATGAAGTGGCAGTTCCTGGCCTTCACTAAATTAAAAAGCTACATTGTTTCACTCCCTGGAGTGAGGAAAGTCGCACTTTCGACACTCCACTAAATTAAAAAGCTACATTGTTTCACTCCCTGGAGTGAGGAAAGTCGCAGATTCGTCACTCCCTACCGTCAAAGAGTAACGAAAGTAGGCTTGTTCGAGCTGCTGAGGTGAAAATTAAATAGGTAGACTGAACTTACAAATTAACGTGGGAAAAGCGTTCCCAATTTTTCAAGTAGGTATACCTACTCGTACTAGCCTAATAGTCAAGTCTTCTCCGGAACACAAACGTTTCAGACCATTTAGTAAGTAATAATACCTTTGAGTATACCTATTGAACTACCTGCCAAAAAAAATGCCAAACCCATTTAAAATTCTCTTCCTACCTAGATAAACAGTAGTAGATACGATCGTCAGTTTATACATATAAATAACGAAGAACATCGGTAAACAGCTCTTATAAATAGCTACCAACCGATTAGAAGGAGGCTGTAAGTTTCCGTTAGCGCACGTTATAATAATAGCGCGGAGGCGAGGGTACGCGCTCGAGCAATTCAGGTTGCGCCCATTGATTCGTAACATCCTTTATCCAAAGCGCCGACCGACAGATGTGCGTTACTGTTTCAAGTAGCGGCTGTATGCTGTCAGATTCCTAACACATGCGCGAGCGCATGCACGTAGACTCTTTAAAAAAAACCAGCGTAACGTGACCTCTGGATTCGTATTCGCAAATGGAGCGCATTTAAACTGGTTCGTTTTAGCTGTCAACTCGCTAATCTTTTAGAATGTCACCCTATTCTATATTTAGCTCGTCCGAAAGGCACTACGGCCTGCGCCTGCGATCATTGTTGCGCTCGCTCCCCAGTAAATCACACAAAGGTCTCGCGGGAAAAAAAGGCAATAGTTCATAGGGGAGCGGCCCCAGCCTTAATGCTATACCTATAGGGGACGCAGACACTATTGTTGTTAACTCAATTTACATTACCTTTAATGTTGCCTTATTCATGGGAAGCCGTTGGTGTACCGTTTTTAACCGAAGTAAAATAACAAGCACATTAAAATAAATTGACCCTCGATAAAACAAAAGCCAGGCACATAACAAGGCTAAGTATACAGGATGTAAATCATTATCTTACGTTAATTAGAATGCAAACTAATCATCTAATTAAATAAATAATATTGAAAATACAGGATAAATATACATCATTAGGTACAAATCCTATTGAAGCCTGACGACCGCTGCTATTTGTAAAATGTAACTAGTACTTACTCTGTTATCTTTGTATCTTGTTAGATCGCATATACAGTATTCTTTGTAGAGTTTGTCGTAATATTTCTTAGCCAACTGTCGCTCCCAGGTGTCAGCAACGTCGTCGTCTTCCCAGAGAAACTTGTGGTTCTCCCGGATGACGTCGAGGTCGGTCCGGTCTCGGGACGTGTCCCGACCCAACACCGTCGTAGAGCCTTTCTTATTGAGACAATAAACGTTAACTAGGTACTTATGTAGCTCATACGGATTAAGATTACGCAATCTCGCAGACATTGTAACCTAGAACAAGGGAAAACGCATTAAAGAAAACATCATTTTGAAACAAACAACTCTTTAATAAAATCGAAGATTATTACATTTTCAATAAAACAGTTTTATAATTCATATCAAACGGATCTTATTTCTAATTGTCATGTTGAGTCTACAACAAGGTGCATTCGCGCTCGCAGCGCATTGATGTCGCATCAATAAATAAAACATTTGTGCACAGTTAATATCTACTCTGAATATTATTGTCAGTCTTGTAGATTTTGTGTATTTTCCACTTGGCTCAATTTTAAATTATTATTCTATAAACAAGTCATGCAGTTAAACATCTAAATATTTAAATACAATAAATATATTAAAATATAATAAATCCATACTCCTAATTTAACCTCCGCTTTTCTCCTAATTAATTATAAGATATTGACAACCAGTTAATTGAAAGAGTGGCACAAATATATAATGCTTTGGTTTTATAGCCAATTGTTAAAATAACTAAACACCTAATATATCTTTGGGATTTCATCTAAATAAATATCTATTTGGCGTTTGAAGGCAAGTTTTATGCAGCAAAAGGATTTGAATGACAATAATATTTGTAAAATAACCCTTTTATACATGTTGGCTAAAAAAATAAGTGCATTCCCGTTGCCAGGGAGGTTTTGGGATTATACTGAGCAACTTTTACTATGGGATCAACCACGAAATCGCGGAAAAAAATTTGGCTCTAATACGTTTTGGCTGGTCCATTTTCTATGGGAGGGTAATTTTTTTTTCGCGATTTCGTTGTTAGTTCCATAGTAAAAGTGGCTCAGTATAATCCCAAAACCTCCCTGGCAACGGGAATGCACTTATTTTTTAGCCACCCTGTATACTACTAGCTAATGTGTGCCCACAAGTACAGTCAGTGGAAAGCAGTTTTAGAATTAAATCATAATTTTGTGATGCTTGTTTCTTTACAGTCAATTTAATTATACAACTGGTAAACATTAGCCAACTATTTTTAACATTCTACTTGTTCACTTGGCTTACATTCATACAATTACTTGAGACCATTTCAAAGGGATAACATTACAATATTTTTCTCTCATTAATATTCATTTAGCAAACTTATCCCCCTTTAATTAATACATTGGTTAAAACTACGAATTAATGATTTTCTGTGGTAAATATTGTTATCCATTAATGTATAAATATATTCTAAGAAATTATTTGGTATTGTCCTTACAAAGGTATGCATAGAATAGGCACATTAAAAATATTATTGCTTTGGTTACAACACAGACACAAGTCACTTATAAAAAACACTTATCTAAATTTTGGCATGGGAGTCCTTTACAAAGTACAAGTGATATTTTTATTACCTTCTAGAAAATGTACAAAATATATAAAGATTTAAAGCTCTTGCAGAGACACAGGAACAATGATTAGTGGTGTTGACCCCATTTCACAATAGGCCTGAGCTATCTTAAGCAAACATTAGGCTGGCGGCTATCTGAATCTTTGGACATTTGACCTATATTACCCACAAGTTAATATCACTTTACCATATCTAAAAGGCAACTTTGGATTGAGATATGTGTGACCTTATTATAGAGCACCTGAAAAGGCATTTTCCTACTATACTAAAGTATCCCAAACATGCATATATAAATCGCATAAATAATGAAGTCCTTAACCTAAACAAAGCAACTACAGAAGCACACCAGAGTGAGGACACTCGCATAAACACACCATAATGACTAAATTATGAACTAGATCATGATTTTTCAATTTGGTATAAAACAATGCAAATTATAAATAAACAAACATACTTGACTAAGTTTTTGGCAATTAGAGAATGGGAAAATTGTCTGCAAAATGCATCCTTCATGGTATTTCCACTTAAAGAAGATAGGCTTGGAAATATATCAGAAAATATAAAAGTCTAAGTACCATGACAGATGCATAACACAGTTTAAAACCGTAGTATACATGATATCCCATCACCCATGGGTTTTCTCATGTTTTTTCATATTGTCGGAGCGGGTAAAAGCTTTATCGCAAACTCCACAATAATAAGACTTCTGTTTCGTATGCACAGTCATATGCCGAGACAGTTCACTCTTAGTTACAAACTTCTTCTCGCATACTGTGCATGCATGTTTGCGCACATTCAGATGGAACTTCATGTGTATGGAGAGTGAGCTGGACTGTGAGAATGCTTTATGACAGAGTTCACAGACAAATGGTCTCTCACCAGTATGCTTGCGCAGATGGTTCATGAAACCTGTTTTGGTGTAGTCCTTCTGACAGAGGTGGCAGAAACTAGATTTTGAGTCCAGCATCCCAGGAAAGTGACTGTTGATGTGTTTTCTTAGCTCCCAGTAACTAGGGAATTTTTCTGCACACACATGACATGGATATTTCTTTTCTTCGGTGGGTTTGGCGCTACAGTGGTGTGCTGATAGCAGTTGTTCACTGGGAAACATCTGATTGCATTGGCTACACATATGACTAGCCTCAGAATCGGTAGACAGGGTGACCTCCAAGTAGTTTTCTATTGACATTACATTCCCATTAGAACTATCGGCGTCGTCATTTTGCACCTGGGACCCTTGATCAGCTTCAGAAACTTCTTTGGTATCCATTTTCTCTAAAAAATTCCTAAAATCTAATGAGTCTTTGGTCAAATTGTTATTGTCGGGCTCTACGAGATGTAGAACCGGCGACTCGCTCGGCGCCCGCTCCGGGGACATCTTTTCGTTGTCCGAATGGTCTGGACGTGAAGACGCGTTGTTGTCGGACTCCCAGTCATTTTCGACGATTTCCACATCCGAATCGGAGTCTTCGGCACTGGAAACCGAATTTTTGACGAGGTGGAAACCAATATCATCGAATCGCAGCACGTTAGGAGGAAGTTTCACCCCCACGATAGCCTGAATCGCCTGCCATGAAAGCTCCTGGGGGTTGTTCTGCATATTACTCGCACTACTATAACCTACAAACGAGTATTCACTGATTACCAGATTTAGAAACCTCAATAAATAAGCCAATAAGTGAAAATAATAAAATTGATTATTTACCTTTTATAAGTACGCGTTTTGAAATAATAAATAAGCAGATGACACTGATATGATCTACATCTAAAAATATTATGCACTGCACTTCTCCTGCTCTTTATGGATGCGTCTTCGACTCTTTGTCATTTTCATTTCATTTCATTTACATGGGCATAGCCAAAAGCGGTTTCAGTACTTAAAAAAATGCTTGTACAATTTGTTTTTAGAAAAAAATAAAATTTAGGATTAAAAAATGTACATTAATTTTAGAAACTAACATTTAATAAACCATTTCGTTGTTTTTTAGTTTCAGTTTGTAAAAAGAAATTGTTTGACCGTATACATAATTACTTTGATCAATCGACACTCCAAAAAAGTATATTCAACCATAGACTAATGTTGCCATTTTTCGAACAATAATTAGTATTGAGGGGATTTAGAGTCGGAGTAAGCTAACTATTGACTTTAAGAACATGTATGTACAGTTCCATACATCAATTTGAAAGGTGATTAAATTTCGCTCTTATTATGCATTACGTAGTATATGTACTTATAGTTGGTCAAACCAAATTGTCAGTAAATAAGAACAAAAAAAACTATACTCATCCTTTTCTTTTGGGTGCTAGTACTAGTGTAAGACAAAGATAGTATGATTCTCTCTGTCTATGTATGAAATGAGACAGTCCTTTGACAAACTATAACAATATTATGGGATATCAAGGTACGAACACTGGCAATCTTAACCCACACGTATGTCAATGTCAATGTCATGTCAGTTATCATGAGTTTGGCATAGAACATTGGCAAAACAAAAATCTTCAATTTAAGCGGGAAAGCACTATTTACCAATTAAGTAATCTCTAATGTACAATAGTTTCATTTCAACAACAATACATTACCTACACATTCTTAAAGAGAAGCTATGGAATCCTTACAAGCACTTCAAGATTTCATAAAAACTAAGGACAACTTTCGAAACTTTGTGAATTCTTCAGAGGTTCCGTCTGTTTGTAAAACCGAACCCTGTATGCTAGGGGTGGACGAGGCAGGACGTGGGCCAGTGCTTGGTAAGGTATATACATTACCAGGCACTTCTAGTCCTGTGTGAATTATATTATCAGGTACATAATACTCACAAATTTGCAGGGCCCATGGTGTATGGCGTAGCTTACTGTCCCTTGAGCCAAACGAGCGTTCTGAAGGATCTAGGCTGCGCTGACTCAAAGGCGCTAACTGAAGAGAAACGAGATGATATATTCAGGAAAATGCTTACTGAAGAGGCCTCTTTAAACAATGTGGGCTGGGCTGCAGAGATTATATCTCCTAATTACATATCTAATTCTATGTACAGGCGAGCGAAGCACTCACTAAATGAGGTAATCATTAATTAATTCTTATTCTTTTTCTATAATTGTTTAACTTTATTTCTATTGCCACAATCTGATACTTTAAGATTAACCAAATTTTATGAATAAAATGTTACAAATATTAAATTTTTACAACAATTATCGATTGTTAAAGTAACAAGTATTTTTCATAACTTTAGTTGTTAGATGATGGTGAAATACTATAGGGGAACTCGTCATAAACTCTTGTGTTTAATATTATTAGGTATAAAAGTCTTTATACACGGTGTAACATGAGGATACCGAATAATTTTAACAGGGTATTCCTGATCATATTTAAAGCCTAAAATGTCCTATAAACTTTTCTGTAATTTTCCTAGTTTCAGAGTTAATACCAATAAAAAAAAACAAGTTTTTATTGTTACATAGTGCATTTTTGATGTCGATGTTGCCACTGTGGGACGTAGTCTAAGTAACCTTATTGATAGATGTCAAAAAGTGACAAGTAACACTTTGTAAAAACTATGTTTTACAAAAAAAATTGAAAGTCCATTTTAAGTGACAAGTTTACTAATAATATTTACTTTTTATGTACAAATACATCTGAAAAAAAAAAAAAAAAATTTTTTTTTGCGAATTTCACCTAAACTTATTACATTTTTTCCTTTTTTTGGCCTCAGAAAAGTGTGGTTAAAATCTTTCGGTTTCCTCGTGAACACCTTTGTTCCTAAATGACATTAATTTGAATATAATATATTACTTAAATCTGATTGCTTTCTTGAAATTCTTTAGGTGTCAATGAACTCGGCAATAGATCTTATCAAGAAAGTGGCAGAATCAGGAGCTAACATCACAGAGGTGTATGTGGATACCGTGGGACCTCCGGAGAAGTATCAAGCCAAACTCACTGAGATCTTTCCCAACTATAAAATAACTGTACGTACTTTTGATTTAAAGTTCCATATTTAAATTTAAGCTCAAACACTTGAAGCATTCCATGAATTTACTTTGCGTCATATGTTTTTAAAAAGCATTATAAAAAAAAAACTCCCGATGTTTGCCCCTAAATGTAAAAAACAATTTGTATTTCAGATACATATACATATGTGAAAGGAGTTGAATTTAGCCTATTTCCTGAATATCAAATGTAGTACTTTATAATAATTTCAAAAAACCCCCAAAATAAATTTGAACAAAATGGTCTTAGATATTTCATGTGTTATCTACACACTAATGCAATTTCGGCTTTTTCCCTTACAGTAATGATACAACCCTAACTGACAAAAACTCGAACTAGGAAACAAATCAAATTATTTTGTTTTTTATTCTATTTTATTTTTCGATTCCCGCCTCGGCCACCGGTGGACTTGGTCACTTTTTCTTTAGTGTATGATATTTTTTCAGTTTATCATTCACGAAAACTCATTACAATTCCAGGTAGCAAAAAAGGCTGACTCCATATATCCTATAGTATCAGCAGCTAGTATTGTAGCCAAGGTGACGAGGGATCATGCACTGAAGGTCTGGCAGTTCAAGGAGGGACTAGAGATGACACATGCTGAATTTGGCAGTGGATATCCTGGAGGCAAGTTTATTCGGTCTTATTTGTCTGTAGTAAAACAGTATACATAATAACTACGACATTTGCATTTATTTAACTTCTGGGTCATTCCAGTGAAAAATGACACCACAGGTGAAAAATTCATAGACTGTTTTACATTGAAATCAATATCTAGAGGAAAGTTCATGAATTATATTTTTAGGTATCAATAGATCTGATTTGAACTCATTGCATAAATTATACCTACTTATGTGTAACTAGTTCAGACAATCTTGGAAACAATATACAAAAAAGGCTGTTTAATAAAAGTTGCATAGTTTGTTACAATTTGCGAAGTGTCTCGGTTACCTCGCCATTTGATGTTCCACCCGTCACACTTCTGATACCATCTATTTCTAATAATAAAAAAAACGATTTTATTATTTGGTTTATGGTTTTTAGGTTTATATATATTTAATACAAATATTGGGTTTGTTGGGAAGAAATAAATCAAAGTGTAGGTAAAAAAGTAGTACCCGTCAATTTGGAATGACCCTTCTGGCAATCTTTCGAGCAAGTGAGATTTTTTTTAACTGTGGCTATCTCTGTAACAAAACAGAGAAATTTAATTCTGTTTTAAGCAGAGACATCTGTGTCACCACACAAGTGTGAGTTTGAATCTCATCCACCACAGTCAGTTTTCCATTTCCCTTTATTTCGTAACAAACAACATAACTAGATAATATTGAGTTGCACTCATTACCTAAATCTTTCTAGATAAGTAGTAGATGGCTATATGTATAATACAACATTGACAATAGTTACATTTAACAAAAACATCAATTTACAGACCCCTTAACGAAGAAGTTCATCAGAGAGCAGATTGACTATGTGTTTGGATACCCAATGCTGGTGCGCTTTAGCTGGTCTACAGGTAACATAAATCATAACATACATAGTCATAAAACCTACTCTTAAAACTCATGGGCACACTTTGCATAAATATGTTAAAAACCGGCCAAGTGCGAGTCGGACTCGCGCACGAAGGGGTTCCGTACCATTACGCCAAAAAATCACGTTTGTTGTATGGGAGCCCCACCTAAATATATTTATTTTATTTTGTTTTTAGTATTTGTTGTTATAGCGGCAACAGAAATACACCATCTGTGAAAATTTCAGCTATCTAGCTATCACGGTTCATGAAATACAACCTGGTGACAGACAGCCGGACAGACAGACAGACAGACAGACAGTGGAGTCTTAGTCCCGTTTTTACTCTTTGGGTACGGAACCCTAAAAACGATTACTCAGAAGCGGATAAATACTTAGCACTCCTCGCCTTCGCTCGTCATTCGTCCCTAAAAGGGATTCTACTTCAGGATTTGCCTGCAAAGCCTGCAAACTTTGCAGGCTTTGCAGTGCAAAGATAGCTGACATAATACAATACAATTACACTTTATTGCACACCACAGTACAGAAAACAATACAATGAATACAGAAACTCAAGTAGAGGTAAACAACAGCCGGTCTTATCGCTAAAAAGCGAATATTATCTAGTTATGTCAACCTGAATCACATACACACGCGCACGAAGGGGTTCCGTACCATTACGCCAAAAAATCACGTTTGTTGTATGGGAGCCCCACCTAAATATATTTATTTTATTTTGTTTTTAGTATTTGTTGTTATAGCGGCAACAGAAATACACCATCTGTGAAAATTTCAGCTATCTAGCTATCACGGTTCATGAAATACAACCTGGTGACAGACAGCCGGACAGACAGACAGACAGACAGTGGAGTCTTAGTCCCGTTTTTACTCTTTGGGTACGGAACCCTAAAAACGATTACTCAGAAGCGGATAAATACTTAGCACTCCTCGCCTTCGCTCGTCATAAGTCCCTAAAAGGGATTCTACTTCAGGATTTGCCTGCAAAGCCTGCAAACTTTGCAGGCTTTGCAGTGCAAAGATAGCTGACATAATACAATACAATTACACTTTATTGCACACCACAGTACAGAAAACAATACAATGAATACAGAAACTCAAGTAGAGGTAAACAACAGCCGGTCTTATCGCTAAAAAGCGAATATTATCTAGTTATGTCAACCTGAATCACATACATACACATAATCTTTTTGTACATAATCTTATTTGCAGAGCCATAAATGCGTTTCAGATATTTTTGTCCTTTGTTGTCCAGGTAAAATATTATTGTAGTTCATGTCAGTCATGTCATTGTACTGTCAAGGTATTAAATATCGACACTGGCAAAGTGCCAAAACGACTTTATTACCCATACTTTAAGGTACATAGTGTGTAAATATTTATTACCTTGTCAGTACCATCTTGTTATTGTAATATCTTGTAAATTTGTAAAATACAATTTTTTGATCCCCAGCTGAGGTGATGCTGCAAGACAAAGCCGCTACCTGTACATTCGAAGAAATTGATGACGAACTTCCTAAGAAAAAAGTGAAATCAATCAGCTCTTTCTTCTCTGTGAAATCTGAGGATGGCGAGAAGAAAAGGAAGAGACATAAGTTTTTTGAGGAAAGGTATTTGTCTATGGATAATGCGTTTGAATAAATATAGTTAAGTAAAATAAAGTACTGGTATACATATTTTGGGGACCATTATGTACCCAGTATCCACTGTAATATAATGAAGCATTTGTACACTAGTAAGTTAATTAGCATTTGAAAATCAATTTTATCACATTTCTTATTCGAATACATTACCTGTTAGGATAATCTTAATGTAATCAGATGAATTAGTAAAAACCAAAGAGGATAAAATAGGATAGAGCGGTACTGTCATAGTAAATTTTGTAACCACAGTAAATTCACTGCCATCTGATCGAGAATCATATTTTCGTGATTTTCGAGGCACGTTTTTTCCTTAGACTGTATCCATCTATTACGGAGTTATATATATCTTTGGTAAAAACGTATTATTTTATACGTCCATTAATTACGTTAGGTGCACAGGGGGGAGAAGGGGGCTCGCCAAATATCACGTTTTTATTGGTAAGAATAAGTGTTAAACTGCAGGGTTGAATTTAGAGCGCTCGATTTCGTCAGTCGAAAATCTGTGGATAACGGCGAATTGTGATATTTTTGAAATTGGTATTGACCACTCGTTTTTAATGAAACAAATATTCCTCTTGGATCATTTTAATGAAGTCTGTCAAAAAATACATTTGAACATACAGCAGTTATATAAAAAGTATGTACCTGATGGCCAGTTTCAACAGTTTTCAATGCCTAAACGACATTTTATGAGAGGGGGTTGGGGGTCAAAAAATCCTCAAAAACATCTCACGCAATTAATGGACGCCCCCTAATACTTGTTTACAACCAACTTTGAATACCTATGTTATAAATAAATATTTGGATGCAATAAAGAACTGATAAAATATCACAAGTGTTTTGGCCAGTGTTGAGCTTTCGATAAGACGATCACGTAAAAAAAAATGCACTCAGATTAACCCTTTAACGGGCAGGATTTTTTTTTTTTTAATTATAACCTCAATGACACTTAAGAGGAAAGGGGACGGCCGTTTCTTCATACAAACGTAGTCCCCATTTAAATCCAATATCCAAAAACGAAAAAAATCAAACGCAGGGACATAGCTGTGGTTGATATAACAACAAATTGTGTCAAAATAATTACCTACCTAACCCTTATAATATAACTAAGAACAGCTGTATAAAGTAATGAAATAAATTCATTTGTATTTGTATTTTTTTTTTTTGAAAATATTTTCAATAATGTTATCTACAGAGGAAAATGAGGACTACGTTTGTATGAAAAGGCGATTTCGCGCGGGTCCTCCACTTTCGTCTTAATAGTTCCAAAATTTCTGCTTAAAAAAATATGCAAAAAGATGATGTTATAGGCTGGTCATTTTTGCCTTAAAGTATCTTAAGATTTAAAAAATTACACGATTCAAGTCACATCGCCTCCGTAGTCGTAAATATTCTGCATAAGAATAAAATTCAAAAACATGATGTAAGAATATTCAAGTTTTTAACCCGTAAAGGGTTAAATTAAACAGTTGCATTTAAGCCAATCAAAAATTCCTTTTATTGTTATTTGATTTAATTGAAATACTTGTATAAAAACTTCTATTGTAACGCCCTAGGAAGTAGTTAATTGTGTAAATAGTAATTACACTGTACTTGTAACTGCACCTCAGGGCCCGGATGTTAATCTTACTTTGCAAGTGAAAACTCCTGTTATTGCATTGCTGATCAGTAGAAATCGACGCCAATTTAAATACATTTTATGTAAGTAACTGTCCTTTCTTTACCCACCTACGCCAAACAATGTAGTGGATGCATGCTTGATGTATTGATATGGGTATTGGCGGGGTTCCAAGTTTGCACTTTTGAATCAGTACACATGCAGATATTTATAAATAACTGACAATAAAAAATGGTTTTGGTAGGTACGTGGGTCTCCGTATATTCGTATCACTTGATTTTGATAAAACGTTATGACGAGTTTCTTTATAATTTTAATTATAACGTTACTTTCACATATTTTCCATGATGTCCCAAAATTATTCGGTCAATTATACAACCATCTCCAATAATGTATACTGCAGTTCGAAAAGCGTGAAAATAAATACCACACTCTTCTAGCCCCGCTAATAAGGTCGAATCAGATATAACTACGCACTTCGTTGTATAAGAAACTTGTAGGTGACTGTACTTTTATGACCCATTTTTGCTCTGTTATAAAGGTCGCGATGAAGATGAATCTTGATCGAAGCGAGAATTGGATCTATGCCAATATCTTATTAGATTTATTACAAAAATAATCGAGCATGGTTTTTTAAAAGAGTGCAGTCTGCTGACTGCACTCATTTTAAAAACCATGCTCGTTAGGAGAGGCAAGTAAGCACTGTAAAAGTATCTACTTTTTATAGAGGATCAAGGTTTTTAACATAGGTAGGACGTACATTGAAGTAATTTAATTTCCTACCCATTTTGTACTTAGTCACAGTGACAATAGTATGAGGTCTCTAGCGACTTACATATTATTGTCACTGTGACAAGGGAGGAAATGGGTCGGAAATTAATGCTTTGATTGCTTACCGATTACGAACAATGAACTTCCGAGTTCCAAGATAATTTATATAACCGAGCCTAGTAGGTGTTAGGTATGTCGAAGAAAAGTATAGATAGTGCCTCTTCTTGATGTATCTACACTACCGCTCAAAAGTATTTAGGCACCCGCAATTTTCACCAAACAATTGTATACAAAAATTATTTTCAAAATCATACTGTTCGATCGCAGGCAAATGACTTTCTTACATGTTGGATTGAATTTTTATTTAGGTAAATAATATATTGAGCCTCAAATTGTTGCCAAAACTAAACTCGAAATTTTAAAGGTGTCCCTTTAAAATTTCGATTTTACTTTATGCAACGATTTAAAAAAACACTTGTACAGTTCATACAAAATAAAACGATTTTGTACTGGAAAACGATTTATGGATTTTTTTACGCTTGCCATTTGGTAAATAGGCAATGTACACGAATATTCTGCACATCATTTTGAAGCTCGATATGTTAAATTAAAAAAGTAAACTGCACAAAAAACTGTTACCCGACTGCGCCTTAGCGGTATAATTCTGAAAGTCGATTTTGTATACAATTGTATGGAAAAAATTACGAGTGCCTAAATAGTTATGAGCGGTAGTGTATACGGCATCATCAAAAATGACACGTTTCAGTACTTGATATTTTCACTTTCTGATTCAAATCTGAACAATTTAAACCACTAATAGAACTTTCACGCACATTTCACGGGCTATTATTACTTGTAAGGTTCGGGGCTCATCCAACAAGGTTAGGGGGCGCCGTCTCTAATGGAATCAGCATGCATTCCACGCGCCGCGCCTACTTACCATGAGCGATGCGGAACACAGGTCACATGAGGAATTTAATTGTGTTCCATTATCATATTTAACTTCTTTTACGGTAAGTCAAAAGTGAAAACGGAATGGGCGGCAGCGCTCATCGTCATTCGTCACCGGCGATCGATGGAGGCAACGTCTTTGGGAAGGATACTCAGAAATTTAAACCCTCAGAATGGAATTGTCCGCGCGCTGCGTAGCAGTATTGTCGCTCTGCGTGTGTGTTTCTGCGATTGTCGGCCCGGCTGGAAATGGCACTAAATCCATTAAAACTGACACCTATTTGGATGCTTACTCCAAATCGCGCATCGAAGCTGAAAAGGCTAAAAAAGGAGTCATTATAGTTACTGCTAAAGACGGAGAGAAAAAGATTTCGAATCGTGATGACAGTTTTTCCGGTTATGATTATTCCCCATCATACACGGATAGCAGCTTTAGCTCTTCATCAAGCTCAGGCTTTTCAGGTCCTCCTTCAAATAACTATCTGCCGTCAAACCCTGTGAAGTTCGAAACAGAGATCACGTATAACGCCCCAGCTAACAACTACGGACCTCCGCCGCAGAAGTATGGTCCTCCGGCAAATAGTTACGGGCCACCAGCGCAGAGCTATGGACCACCCGCGCAGAGCTATGGACCACCCGCGCAGTCGTACGGACCGCCTGCGCCCGTGTATGGTCCCCCTAAACCCGTGTACGGACCCCCTCCGCAACCTTCGTGGCCCGGTATGCCTTACACAGCGCCCGGCCTGGGATTCCTCGACAAATTGCATTGGAAACTGGATATTTTGACGATCGCAAAGCTGCTGCTGAAGTTGCTGATCTTTAAGAAGATTGTGACGATGATCGCCGTTGTGTGTATGCTGCTCGTGATTCCGAAGCTGATTTCGTTCAAGAAAGATGGTGGTGCCAGCAACGATGAAGACGAAAGGACCTTTGGAAATAGCAATTGTAAGTTTAATTTTCTTAAATTTGACAGATAGGAAGTGTTATGCAACATGAATTTTGAGTATAACGCTCGGGCGATATAATATATTTATGTAGGTGCAGTCAAGAATTTAATTTTTTTAGTGACAATCTGGGTCTCTATTGTTTCCCATAAAGTTTTTAGTCATAATGTATTGTTTGTCCGCATTTTCGTTAGTCATAATTTGGTTTTTCTCAGAAACGCGTAACTTTACAGGATTGCCATAAAACAAACCTAACCTATATATAGGATAATCTTAAGAAAATCCTGAAAAGGGTCTGGAAAGGGTTCGAAACGTCGGGATGTATTAGAAATTCAATATAAGCGATATAATCCATTTTCATAGTTTTATTTCAGAATCCTGAAAAGTTAACGGTTTCAGAATTATGACTAATGATAATCTGACAATCATTACATTATGACTTTCAATAATTATGTCAAACAAAGAAACCCCTGACAATCTATTTCATTCAGTGACAATCAATATGAAAGCCGCTGGGGAGCTGAAAAAAAATTTCTGTACGTACCTACTTCTACTCGTAAGAGCGCCCTTACTTAAAAATAATGTCATTTGGGGCAAGTGCTCCAATGGGGAAACTTCACCTACTCGACGAATACAAATATGGAATTAGAGGTAGAGGCCTTTTCACCGTGATTGGACCTATTCTAATACATATTAACAACTTTAAAACTTTATCCAGACGACAGAGCTGTGATAAAAGTAATAGTTTCTGAAAACCTAACCAGAAAATTCTATTCTATTCTAATTAGGTATTGCAGCTTCATCTACTAACCTAAACTATAGAAATGTAACTCATCGAAATAATAAATGAGATAAGCCTTGAGCGATCAGTCGTGGATCAGTCGCTCAGTTAGTATTAGCTGCTCAATAATATTTTCGGTTGCTCGTTTTAATAATTTTTCAATATAATCTGTTATTTTTTATTTTGTATGGCTCTTTGTTTTTGGGAACTTGAACTTGGGAACAAAACACTATAGATTAGTTTTTTTTCCAGATTAGATTCATTTATAGTGTCCAAAGCCTCAATAAAAACCAGAAAAAAAAGATTCATTTAATTTCTCATTGAAAATGTACATTAAGTATATATATTTTACATGTCAAAATAAAATGCATTCACAAAAAAAGCGTCGCAACACAATATCAATAATAATAATCAAGAATCAAATTTAATAAAGAATAATAATCTAAAAAATATAAAATATATATAACCTTTCTTTATGTGAAATAAGTATATTAATACGGGGTGCCACTGTGGTGACTGTGGTTAGGTCACTGTTTCCATAACAGCATCGACATACAAAAGACGACGCGAAATTTTAAAGTTACGGCCACCTCATTAGAAGGCCTCGGTCTGGTGCCCTCGGGTGTGAAAAACGTGCTGTTTTAACTCAATTTCTAGAACTCTCAAATAGGCCTTCGACACACTTGTATTAAGATTCCAATAATGATCTCAGCCGAATGGTCTATGAGAATAACTATCGCGATACAGTGCGGGAACGCTGCCTGCGTGATGGGCACCTTGCCGAGAGGCCATGGTTTAGAAGGTAGATTTTAGGTATTTTTATTTTTAGTTAGGTTTAGTTTTAGTTGTTTTGTTTTTTAAGTACTTATTAATCATGTTAATGTATTTTTATATAATTGTACCTACTTATTGTTATAAATTTAATGCATTCAATCTATCAGTCTGTTTA
The DNA here is from genome assembly GCF_947568885.1 of Cydia strobilella. NCBI lineage: Eukaryota > Metazoa > Arthropoda > Insecta > Lepidoptera > Tortricidae > Cydia > Cydia strobilella. The sequence goes on from NC_086050.1 coordinate 11,685,704, forward strand.
TTGATTGTTTTATTGCGTAGTCGTACAACTGACGTCAGCACAGCAGCTGCTGGAACGCGCGATATCCGTGTACGGTCGGCAGGAACCCGACTGCGGCGTTGTATGCCGGCTCCGAAGGGTGGTGGATGACATCTACGAGTTCCAACCTTATGTCAGGTGAGTAACGTACATTATTGCTTGTACAGTTGGCAGGAGCCCGACTGCGGCGTTGTATGCCGGCTCCGGAGGGTGGTGGATGACATCTACGAGTTCCAACCTTATGTCAGGTGAGTAACGTACATTATTGCTTGTACAGTCGGCAGGAGCCCGACTGCGGCGTTGTATGCCGGCTCCGGAGGGTGGTGGATGACATCTACGAGTTCCAACCTTATGTCAGGTGAGTAACGTACATTATTGCTTGTACAGTCGGCAGGAGCCCGACTGCAGCGTTGTATGCCGGCTCCGGAGGGTGGTGGATGACATCTACGAGTTTCATCCTTATGCCGGGTGAGTAAAGTACTATATTGTTTGTCGTACCGGTGAATGGTCGCCAGACGCCTGCGGAGCACGTGTCCGACGTGCCGGCTCCGCAAGGCTCACGATTTCTACAAGTTTCAACCTAATGTCAAGTGAGTAAAACTCATTATTGCATAGTGACAAAATATAAATAAAATAAAAAATACGATAACAGAAAAAGTCATACATACATATTTGCAAATGAAGTATAATATGCTCTGTTCAAAGGAATGCGTCACACATCGTCCTGTATAAGTGTTATATGATTGAATCGAATTATGCAAACTATTATGGTTTTATGAGTAATACGTTTGATGCAATGTTTCTAACGAGTATTTTATTGTCTTTCAGGCATAACACGTGAGGATCCAATAGGTAAGAATTAATTTTAGGTGCCATGCAATTAAATAAGTAAAGTCATAAATTATTGTATTAGTATAAGTATTTTTTGGAATATGTTAGTCAATTAAATAAATAAAATTGTATATAGTTGTATGTAGTTTTATCATGAACTCTATTGTGATTCCCTTTAGAAATATTTCTTTAATTTATATGCATCTATACCTGTACTTCGTAAAGGTTATAATCTTAATGATTTTTTTAACACACAAGTGTTAGACTTTGGTTCAAGGGTGCTTCCAAAGGCACCTCCGCTGGTCTGCGGACCGCCGGTTAAGAACCTCTGCTTTAAAAATGAGGGGGAAATAACATAAATAGGTACTTCGATATTTCACGTAGGTCTTAATGAGACAATAATGACATTTAATGCTATGCCAGTAGAGTTTAAATTTGAACGCCACGTTTATCGAGTCGTGTCCTCACCTGGGGGCCTAGCCAAGATGACAATCTTTGATAGAAAACACCAATCGAAACTTAAATAATGCATGGATATTAGTCATGGGCCTGACACTCTTTGATAGAGAAAGATAGTCTTATTGCGATTCCTATAAGAGGAAAGAGAAAACAGTGCCATACTTTGTCCTCATCACCGACCGGGTGGCATCATAGGTAGGAGGCGATGGCGAAATACCGAAATTTATAAGAGTGAAAGAGAAAAAATCCTATGCTGCCCAAATTGTATATGTATATTCTTTCTCTTACCCCCGGTCGCTCGGTGGCGCGTCTATAACTACTTGTATAAATAAAGCCTGACCAAGTAATATATGATCATTGTCAAGAGGGCGCTGTTGCTGCGCATGTATAGGGTGACTGGCTAACAGTCCTCTCCCTCGTTGAGCTCTGGCAACCTTACTCACCGGCAGGAACACAACACTATGAGTAGGGTCTAGTGTTATTTGGCTGCGGTTTTCTGTAAGGTGGAGGTACTTCCCCAGTTGGGTTCTGCTCTAGATCTGGTATGACATCCGCTGTGCTGTGCCCTACCACACAAAGCGAAAGGTCATTCACAGTGCCCATACCTCTCTTTTGGACGTAGTTTAAGGACATACCCCCGGGTCCGGACGTAGTTTAAGGACATACCCCCGGGTCCGGACGTAGTTTAAGGACATACCCGGGTCCAAATATGAAAAAAAGTATGTATGTATGAAAAAAATAGTTCCAGTGAAATTCCGCAACATGGCGCGTGATCATATATTCCTGGTCAGGCTTTACTATAATGTCTATAAAATGAGTCAAGTGAAGCATCCGTCATCCGATCCGATACATTTTTTACTTCTCGTTTGGAGTTTGTCGATGTACAATTGTCATTTTGGCTATACCTATAGGCTCCTTGGCCAGTATAAACATTCCTTTCAACAGTTCGGCACTACTTTGAAAAGATCTCGTATTTGTTCTGACAATCAAAAGAAAAAAGTGGTATTTATGTATGGGATAGGTAACATACAGAGTTAATGCCTTTCAACTTTGAGTAGCAGTGCGAGATACGAGATTTTATTCAAAGTAGTGCCGAGTTTCAAATACTTAATAAAAAAACAGTTTCATTTTTGGTGAAATCTACTTTCTCCCTATCAGTTTAGGGATCACGGGCCACTCGTGATGCCACACAGCGTCGTTGCACATGCTGCATACTAATGCACACGTCAATTGTTATTGGCAGGGCAATTTAGAAAATTAGGTGAGCGCTGCTTGTACGCGCGTCAGGAAAGTATTTGTTTCTTTTTTTAAATACCACGTCGGTGGCAAACAAGCATACGGCCCACCGTAGCAGTCACCGTAGACTATGGACGCCTGCAACTCCAGCAGGCTCCAGGGGGCCTACCGCGAAAACCGAAATTCGCAAATTGCGGGGATCATTCTCTTTTACTCCATTACTTTTACTTAATGAAGGCGTAATTACTGTACTTAGAATGACCGAGAATTTGCGAGCTTCGATTTTCGCGGTTATAGCCCAGCAGTGTGTGCAGGGCCGGATGTTTAAATATCAAGGCAACATCAAGGCACAATTCAAGGGCACATTTTTGTTACCACGTTGTAACGGTGTATTATTTTTTTCAAACTCATAATCTCAAGAGATGAGGACGGCCGTAAAATTGAGCGGCTGTAGGTAATGGTAGGGGCACTGAATAAGCAACTTTGGGGGTACGTTGCATTCCATATGACTGTTACATTGCACATAAAAAAAGTTACAGAAGGTGGAATTAATGCCTTATGGCATTCTCTACCAGTCAAGCATAGCGCCAAAGAGAAAAAAAATCTAATGACGTTTAGAAATTTAATTTAACTTGCCTTACCATTGCACCATGTCAGACACGACACAGGTAATAAATTCAAAACAAAAAGTTCTTGTTTTCTTCTTAATTGAGCCCTGTGAAATACTAATAGGTTATATTCTGTACTCTATATCCAAATGGTTGATTAGATTTTGGAATTACTAACAGGATAATGTAACTGTTATGGCTATTCTTACTCCAATTGAGTTCCATGTAAGCTCTGCAGACAAAAGTTAATTTAATCCAATTTAAGCAATTGACGCACACCGGACACAACAGACTGTAAAGACGAAGATGTACAACATTATCTGCGTTTTGTAATTTGCTTGGAGTTATTATTATCATATCTTCCTAGCGTTGTCCCTGCTTTCTTGCAACGGGTCCTTGCGGTCCGCTCCGCCTTCTAATCCCAAGAATTCGAGTTGGCAGAAGTTTACGATGGCGACTGCCACCTGCCTGATTTTACAATAATCCAGAAGGGAAACCAAACCTTATTGGAATTAGTCCAGTTTCCTTACGAGAGTTTCCAAGACCAGGCAGGACATCACGTTCACTGAAGAAAGGACTGGTAAATATTAAATGATATTTGGTACGTAAGTTCCGAGAAACTCATTGGTAGGTTGGAGCCGGGGTTTGAACCTAGGACTTCCGGTTTCGAAGCTGCACGCTTTTTACCACTAGACTACCAGCGCTTACAGTTGTCTGAGGTTACGATAACTAAGAGTAATAATTGGGACATACCTATGGAAAGAGAAAAATTGGCAAAATGTCAAAGGGCCATGGAGAGAAGTATCCTAGGAGTTAAGCTACAAGACAAAATCTCAAGCTCAGCGTTAAGAAGAAAAACCAAGGTAGTCGAATAGACCATCTAAAGTGGGGGTGGACAGGACACATATGCTGAGATGCAAATTAAACAAATGGAGCAAACAAGTTACCCTATGGTACCTTAGAGACGGATGTAGAAAACAAAGACATCCAAAAACAAGATGGGTAGATGATATCCACTTAACCTTGGGGCCTTACTGGTCCAGAGTTGCAGACGACAGAGTACAATGGAGAAGGTTGGAGGAGGCCTATGCCAAAAGGCACACCGAACTGCGGGACATTTTGTAGTTTACAAATAAAGATACCATCAATTTAATAACCGTTGTACCCAAGGATCAGAAATAAATGGCTATAATAATAAAATAAAAAAACCTATGGAAAATCTTTAGTGCCGGATGTTTCCATAACTTCGAGCTATGTTTTACATCGAAGTCGTAAGGAACGATTAGCCACAATAAATTATGTAACGGGATCTCTCTACATTCTGACTTTAAGCGGATTGTTTTTGAAAAGAAATCGAGCAGTCATGTATCGATATCGAAGTAGCAAATTCAATTCTTAGACCTTAAGTTCGTAAGCGAAAAAGGACGAGCAAATGGTTTTAATTACTAGCTATAGGATTCTGACCTCAAAATCTTGATTTGATAATAATTAATAAGCACTTTCTTCAGTACATCATCGTAATTGTAGAGCGTTATTTAAAGAGGCTCGCCTACAGCTGTGTGGAAGTGGCGGCCTTGCAATTATAACAGTGTTGATAGAAAATGCGATGATACCGACATATCGAGGCTCTTGACCTGGTTTTACACTTTTATGAAAACTATTATTGTCTGGCCTCTGTCCACTCCCTTTTATAGCGAAAATGTCAACTACCGTGGGAAAGAATGAACAATACGTGCAAGTAAAAGCTGGTAAATACGATCTCACGCAATGTTACTATTCGGGAAACAAATAAAATATTAAATCACATTTAAAATCGGGTCTATCGCGAATTTATTTTGTTACCTTTATTTACCGACGTTTCGATACCTACTGGTTTCACTGGTCGTGGTCGCGGCTAACTGATGTCCCAGCAAAACAAATAAAATATTAGATGAACACGTGAATTTACCTATTTACTTGAGAGATGTGGTTAATACTTATTGTTCGAGATTTGCCACCAACTACCTCGAGATCATTTAAAATACCTAGATAATCTATAGGGAACACGTCCGTGTACGATTAAAACTAAATTGATATACTTGAAGAAGTTTAATAAATTGTCCGTCCTGCTATAAATATACGGTTTTTTGAAGATTATAACCACACAATTCTGCCATACATTGTCGATTTTATGTCGAAATGTTATGATGCCATTTCTCATACTGCGATTACCGCATTGGCAACCAGGTGAATATCTCTCTTGATGAAGATAAGAGGTAATATAACTAAGGGGTCTTATATACGCATTGCTGATCCTTTAAAAAGCATGATGTTGAAGAATCCCATTATGAATACTCGAGAAAATATTTCCCCTCTATGTTTTAACCCATTTTCCTATCGCTCATGGTTCAGTAGTCACGTAGTATGTTACGTTTAGCGAAGGGCATGAGCATGACACGACAATGAACTTGGCGGAAGCAATTGTCACGCCCGCAGCACCGAACAATGACCCGCCGATAGTGACAATTAGCTATTCTACCAATACCAGTGCCGGTCGTATTTGGGACAGTCTCGGGTGCTGCCTGGGGGTCTAGCCAAGACGACAAGAGTAATACACGGTTAACGGTTAGCACTATCTAAGTACCTATCTATGTATATGTAGCAGTTACTATGGTGGGAGTATAGTGTTAGTAGAGCAAAGCATCTTCCTTTTCCCTTGTATGTATTAGGAATCTAGTGACCCAAATGTATGAATACCTACTACATGTCTTACAGAAGATATCTTCTATCTTCGAGATATTGATGTGGAATTCCGTTCCTGGTGATTATGGTGAGGGACCTCGATAGTCCCAAGTTGGGACCCACGGTTGTTCCTGCTCTATAAATCTCCTATACCTATTCCTATTCCTACAAGTCATGCAAGTCAAATTGCAAAAAATCCTGGATACCAAAAGAAATCTAAAGGAGAGGTCATTCTTTTGTTTGCACTGCTTATCGAATATGAAAAAGTAAAAAATACCTCTTTACCTAAAATATTCTAGGTACTACCTCCGATACTTCAAAGAATAGCAAAATCCTTTTGTTACTCGACTTTTCCATTTATGATGAAAAATCTGCGCTAATCAATCACATTAATGAGTCAAACACATCTGCGTCCGTACACCGATTACCTTCTAGTTTTAACACGTAATAGATACCTACATATTACGATCTCGATCTCTGTAAGGACAAACGAGGAATTCTTGAGATTTCTTTATTTATGGAATTTTTTTTATAGTATTATTCAACCGATTCAAATAATTTCCATCTCATTGCTCAACTTAGCGTTGACTTCGTAGTCATACTTGTGTTGTGTATTGTTGGCATTGTAGCACCTTAATACCTATTAAAAACGCCAAAGTAAGGTACCTAATTCAGGAATGTTAGATGAAACCTAATAAAAACAATTTTTTTCAAGCAGATACGTCCACGTACTTACAGCGGTCGCGGGTTCAAGTCCTGCCGGAAACGTAAAATTTTCCATTTTTTACTTTAATATTAAATTTACAATATTTAGGTTGGTATCTAGTTAAAATGTTAGACTAATGTTATGTAATTATGTTACGTAGTACTCACATAGGTATCGGTAAGTATCAGTTTTATTTAATATTCACACTAACACATACCGTATGGTCGGTCGGTAGTTATGTGATGTAATACACTTTGTCCTTATTTCGTTACTCGTGTGCATCCTTTGTGCATCGCGTCCATTCCCCATTGTCGAAAGTCCAACCATCAACCATGTACACATTATGGTGGTCTATTTAACCTGTTACATCCAGGATGGGCAGGACAATCAAGTGCAGAGCGGCGGCTCGGAACGCCCAGACTCACTGTAACGAACGCACGTGACGTCGGCACACGTGCGCTACCAAAACATTCCCGACATACTCGTAGCTCCGACGAGACAAGCCATTTCCAGCAAGTCTTGCACTGCAGACCTGTTTGGAGCTAGTGTGCATTATGTGATTTCTGTGTAGGATTGTCACAGCTGTGTTGTGTTTTGGATTCTCTGATTGAGTGAGTACTAAGTAACTAAGTAATATTTTTTTATTCCAAATTTAGGTAGGTAATTATACTTCTGCTATTACTTAAAAAAAGTGCTTAAAGAACTTTTTTAAGAAATAGTCAGTTTTACGTTTAATTAAGATGCTTTGATACAAGAAATCATGAAGTTTAAGTCTAACAACGTAGAAGTCCAGTGAAAAAGTACATCAACTTTTAATGCTAGGTAGGTAAATACTTAAATAAAAAAACGGTAATGGCTTCAAACTTGGCTTGACTTGACTTCAAATTTGGGATCAAGAGACTATTAAATACAGAATACAAATATTCAATTCAAACTTAGGTTTTGTCCAAAACATACCTAGTTAGATGAACTTAACAGGTGTTTTGTACCAGTCAATCATATTAGGACCAAACCGGGCCAAACAGATACGAATGCAAAAAGAATTAAATACTTATTAGGAATATTTACTCGTACAAACATTGATTCTCATAAAACTGTGAGAAAACTGTTTCTGGCAGAGAGAAAGGCGGTGTAGCATCATGCAATGATGACTCAAAAATAACAATAGGATGAATTGTATACACCTAGTTAACCACCCAACCATACGTTTCCTACGAGGGAATTAATGCATTAGGAAACACTCCAATCCTTTGTTTTCATTCCCACATCGATTCAAGTACATTGTGCAACATGGGGTGTAAGTCAAATATTGCAAACGAAAGTATAGTTAAATCACGACGGCTTGCCGGAGCAATTTATAGACTCGAGTTTGCAATATTGTTACGCCCCGAGTAACCCGAGTTACACACAATGTTTTTCATCACACTTGCAATACAAAAATGAAGTATAAAGACAAAAAACTGTTAATTATAATACTAGAAACTTCATAACTCCCTAGGGAAAACGCATTTTCTATAGTTCCTGCTAAGCCTGCGTGCAATTCCGCATGTACTGAGCGAGTGTGATGAAAATTAATATAAGTAGGTATCTACCGAGTAGATAATAATTAAATATTACCTTACAGAGGTGCCCCTAAGGTGGGGTCATAAAGCTTTTTTCAGGAGTCCGTGCTTCCACTATGGGTTCACAACTTCAAAGTGGAAGCACGCACTTGGAACTTGGACGTGTGACTTTATCATAATATTTTGTATTATTTAACGGAATTAGCTTTCTTACAATATTAACGATAATTTAATACACCGTCCTCGCATCTCGTACAGACCTTAAGGTTTATTTTATTTTTGTACAAGCTTTTTTAGGAAATGACTGCCTCGTATTAGTAAGACACGTCGCATTACTGCCCTATCCCTCCGCATAAATCCCTCATTTCCAAGTATTTTATTACGAGTATGCTGTTTTGCGAGACGTCCGATGTGGGATATTTTGATATATTGTAGATATGCACCAGCATGATTCAGAACAAAGGTCTATTGTGTGTGTCGCAACATGTCTAGAACTTATCTGTTCTCACATACGATATCGCTTATCAGTTATCTCAAAATACTTTTATATAGCAAACATTTTACGTACGAGTTTACTCAAACAACGTTGACAGTCGTTATAAGTGCAGTGAAGAACTTGATTCATCTTGTTAAATTGTTTATTTAGGTTAGTTTTTTACGACATGGATAAGTACTACTAATCTTAACTTTGTTTTTAGAGGGCTGATATGGCATTGCAAATGTAAGGATTATGCAGTATTAGCCATAAGTTCACTTAAAAATTAGGACTTCAAATAGTAAATCCTTGTTTAAATGTGTGTTAAAAAGTAAATGTGTTCATTAGTTTAAGTATATACTCGTATGTATATATCGCAATTTCATGAGTATTCGTTTAAAGACCTCTCAAGACTTTCCTCATTTATGTTTAGGTTAGTCTTAGTTACTTCGAAAAACCTGTGTAACGACGGGAAACACGAATATTATCGTAATTATAAGATTGTAACTAATTATATTTCAATACATCCTATGAGTTTAGGTGAGTTCGGAGCCGGTACAGGTAAATAATCGTTATCTACCGGATTCAGTATCCACTTCGTTGCAGCTAGGAAGGACGCGGAGTGGCTATTATAGAAATCGAGCCGCATCCGAAACGACAAGATAACTCGGAAACAGTCAATGATAATCACATCACAAGTATCACAACTTAACATGAACCTGTATAGGTTTGCCTACTAGTGACGCAATACCGGGTAGCCTATGGCCTACCTATACCCCGTGGGTACTGTAATGATCGGACACTCCCGACAGAATTCGGTGGTATGCACCTCAGTGTAATTAAAAAGCATAAGAGAATTTGGACACGATCAATGAGTATCCCACCAAAACCATTTTCATGTGAATTGTTACCAAGACGAGCCCATATGGCTCGCACTGTCAAAAAGTTATCAGATCGCATGTAGAGCCAAGCTGCTAACTGAAAAGGGTTCAGCTAATATATACTCTTAAAAATCGGACACTTTTCGGCAGTATCCATCTCAGTGTAGCTAATTAAGAAGCAAGACTAGACTGGGGTTATTATTGAAAACGTGTCGCATCAGATGCGACAAAATAATTCTAAAACAGTCAATAGGTATTGGTTGCTAGTAGGATATCGACGTAACTACCCAACAGCACGGTATCTAGGTTTAGTAGTTTGGGTATTTTTCTGATATAATCAGTTCACTTCGTGGTCTGTTACCGGGATTGACCCAAACATTCGTCTCTCGTCTTTACTGGTGCAAATTCCTCAAAATGAATTGCCGCTATCAACGGTTCCAGCAGTCATCCAGTCGTCCAGTCGCATGCCTAATGGCGATATATAAGTAATAACGCGTGAGCTATGGCCGAGTATGGCCCTCCTAATCCATAAGTCTTAATAACACGATAGAATTTGGCGGTGTGCACCTCAGTCCTCAGAACAATTAAGAAGGAAGGCGGGACTTGTTATAGCAATCGTGTCGCATCCGGCGCATTGTACCTACGACAAGAGAAGTCGGAAACGGACAATGATCATTGATCGTTGATTGCTAGGTTGGTATGATATTGACGTTCCAACCCAACGCCGCGCCGTCGTTGCTGTCTATACCTGCGTAGAAAATGCAAGTTTGACATTCATCGATACCTACCGGCCTAAGAATCCTGAGATCAAGAAAATCTCCAAAATCAGAATTCAGATATCGTTACCGCAAGTTTTTTTGTCGATCATTCAAATAATCTATTTCGTCCCCGTCACGCTAAAGTGGAGTTCCAATAGCTCGCCATAATCAGCTCACTAGCAATCAGCGAAAATTCATGCACGTCCATCTTTTCCTAGATCCTCTCCGGTTGGACCGGTTGCATCTTCAAGGTTTGGCTCTGCTTGGCACTAGTTTCTACGAAAACGACTGTTATTTAAACTAAAAAAAAAGTTAATTTCATACAAATTGTATGGAAAAAGTTTTCCTCGATTTGTGGCTTTTCTAGCCGTTTATTTTTTTGGTCCCGTACAAGCTCTTGATCCTGGATAGGAATGCGATCGATTGGCATAAAAAAAAAGTTTGTCAAAAATTTCCTTTTTCTCGCATCCTGTATGTTTTCTCCAAAATCTGTAAACGCCAATCTTCATTAATTTGTAATCGAGGGAAGGTCTTCTAAGACCGTTTTCGCGTAGCAGCACGGGATCTGGTAGCTGCCCTCACTCACCCATTTAGAAATTCCACCCTGTACACTTTAGATTTTATCCTTACCAAAAAAATTCCGATTTCGTCACTGACTCACTCATTCACTCACTCATTGATGATCATCAAAAACTTAAATTTTATAGAACCTGGGGGTGAAAAAGGGGGTGGAATTTTGTATGGGGAATCAATAACAGCTGAACCGATTTAGTTGAAATTTGGTATGTAGATAGTTTTTGTTATGGGGAAGGATATAGAATAGTTTTCAACCCCAAAATCACCCCGTAAGGGTGAAAAGCGGGTGGAAAAGGGCGTAAAAGGGGAAAGGGGGTTGAAGTTTGTATGGGGAGTTAGTAAAAAGCAGATTGTATAAAAGATGCCCCCAGATACGTATTTCAGGATTTTTAATAACAAATTACCCCCCACCCCTTAAATTAGGAGATGAAAGATTGTCATAAGCAACTTTCAAAGTCTCGAAGTGAAATCCCTTTCCTTTACTTTCCAGCCATCAAATTAATTATGTTATTTTGGTTCGAGCCGAGATAGATTCGAACCCACGACCTCCGGATTGGGAGCACCGGCTGCACGTGTTAGCCTGTTTTAGGCTCTCGGCTATGATTAAGTGATGCTCACTCTAATTAGTCAAATCTCATGGACGACGTAATGTATGTAATGTATAATGCAGGGCCACAGAATAAGTAATTAAGTAATAGTATTATGCACGGCCATATACAGTCAGGAACAAAAGTAGCGGATCTGACTACGCATTAAAGTATCTACCATCCTCTAAAATCTAAATCATAAATCATTTATTGCGAATGCCAACCATGCCGGTACATATAGGTAGTTGTTATAATTAAATTATAGAAACACATGGCACCCTAAATTGCAAATATTCTTATTTATTACTGTAATACACCCGTAGTATAAAGTTTATTAAAGTAATACACCCGTTTTAGGGCATTGCTTATAGATAAGTAGATACATAGTATGAAATATGGTTTTACCTCGACAAAAACAGATATGTCTCTTCTATAAGTAGATCAATTAGAACATGGCTTATATAGTTTTAAACACGAACTGTATTAGAGATATATCTCTATTTGGAAATAGTTATTTTCACATCACCAATTCGAAAAAGGGGTTTTTCTTCCCTGCTAGGAGGGATCAAAGTGGCACTTTTCTTCCCTGCTAGGAGGGATCAAAGTAACACTTTTCTGTTCTAGGACACTATTAAAAAAAATTGCACATTATTTTTTAGCTTAAATAATATTTTTAAACATCATAATTACCTCATAGGTGATGTGAAAAGCAGTATGTGTCACATGGTAGCAAAATTATTTCCATCTTGGGCGTAACACACTTGAATCCCTCACTACGCTCAGGATTCTACTTTAGAATCCCTCGTTACTCTCGGGATTCTATTATAGAATCCTTCGCTTCGTTTAGGATTCAATGTACGCCCTCGCCGTAAATATGTCATTTTGCTCCCTTGTAACACAATCTACTATTGTTAAACAAGGGTGCAAAGTTGTATTTTACCCGCGAGTGTGGAATTGAAACACGAGCAAGCGAAAGGATTCTATAGTTGAACCACGAGCGAAGCGAGTGGTTCTAAAATAGAATCCTGAGCGTACGAGTGTTTCAACACACGAGAAGTAAAATACATTTGCACCCGTGTGTAACACAAAACTTTTCCCCTCACTATAGCGAGGAAAGTGCAACATCCACAGCCATTAGATCATCTTCATCACTGGAATCACTAATTTTTTTACGATATTATAACAGAAAACACTAGAAATTCTCATTTTTACGTGAGTCGGTGAGAAGAACAGTAAAAATTTTGTTGACAATGTTGACATTTCTGTTCTGACGTATGAAATTTCAACGATGCGTTTTGAAATTGCATCGACTCAACTTGTGCGTTCAGAATTATATTTAACATCATTATAAAAAATCTAACGTTTCTTATGGAATTTTAAGGTTTATGACTTAAAATTATTAAATAAAGCTACAATTGGTATTTTTATTAGATTCTCAAACCATTTATTTAATGATAATTAATATCGAACGAACCATTATTTTGAGCGTTTTACGTTTTGTTATCTGTCAAGCTACTTAAACACGCTCCATCCAAGGTCAAATTACTTTCCCCACTAGTGGATAAAATGCGTTTTTCCCCGCTTGTTTTAAAGGATAAAAGACGGCTTTCCGAGCTAGTGAGGGGAAAAGTACTTATTTACTTCAGGGGTCAGATATTTTTGGCGCATTGTTTCATCTGTTACTATACTTACTATTGATGCTAACTATATTACATGCACGGATACAATCTCACGTTAGATTTATTTTTGCGATTACCGAATACAAGCCTCATATTGATAAAGTCTCATTAACCCATCGACTAAATAAAGACAGCTGTAATACACCCAACACCCAAGAGCCTCGCACTGTTAAATTGCGGTATAGGCAATTAAACGAGAGGGCAATGACCCTCTTTTAGTTAGATACTTTACCTATTATTAATAAATCCTGTATTGCAATCTGAATTATCGTGTCTTATCCAGAAGCTAGGAGGCATTTATTCGAGCATTCAAAGAATATTATTTAATATATATTATTTGTTATAAAAATCATTTAAAGAATAAGTCCATTTTAAACTGCGAATTAAGTGTAATCCGAAAATAGATACGATAATTTTATTTTATAGTATAGATGATATAAGCATTTAATTGATGTTTTGGCACACTTTTTTCTCTCTTAGTCTCTCGCGCGACAGTTTTAGAGAGCCCCGGTCTCCATTTAGGTGTGTTAGTAGGATGACTCACGACAGTTTAAATTCGATGATAGCAGAAGTCTAATACAAATTCGTCCTTCGAATTTGACAGCTAACGTAGATGGCACTACTGTACGCAACTCGGGTTGTTAAAAGTTGACGTCACAATTCAGTTACCGGTAGGCTCAGGTATAACTATAGTGCTTAAGTACAACTATGGTCCAGTTTTTAACGTTGATTCTTGACGAGCCTTTATGATTTGTACTCGTTACATTTATTTTGGAGCTTAGATACACTAATGCTCTTTCTATATTATATGTATATGCGTTTATTATTTTACATTAATTAATAGCGATTGAATTGAATTTACCTAATTCATTTTTTTTTTCATTTCAGGTTCAACATAGAACTACTTCGAAGTTAGATAAGTGTTATGCACACTTTCTATGAGAATTTGATACCAAAGAAATTGCCAAAACATATTTAATTTATAATTCGATATAAATCTGGAATCAAAATGCCAGAGATAGGACCAATAATGCGGGCATTAGAGCTGCAGCGATTACTGGAAGACAAAGTGACTGAGTGGCGGGAGAGGTCAACGAGGGTCGCCGGGACGAGCGTAGCCGAGTCTTATCAACAACCGCTCAACTTCAAGCGACACACAAACAGACGCAAAAACAGCGCTGAAATAAACAGAATTATCGCAAAGTACTCGAAGCCCAACAAGCGGACAGTCGAACCGATCGTTGCACCGATAAATAATGTCCAACCGCCGCAACGCCCTGCCAGACAGAAAAAGATTCAATCCAATTTAAAATTATCCAAGAGCGAAGATAACCTCGTTCAAGCGACGATTATGGATCACCCCGACCCCTCAGCCGAATCTAAGTCGCGATTTAACTTCAGCAAATACAACGCCAGAAGCTGCGAAGACGTCACTGCGTTTGTTGACATCGAACGCAACAGAAAAAGCAGACATTTTGAAGAAAACAGCATTCTCAACGCGAAAGTCGTTACTCCAGAAGTGCCTATACGAATAAAAAGATTACAAAGTATCAGTGAGGATGGATTAGGCATATCTTCATCTAATCTTAAGGACAGTGGTGTAGAAGTCAGGACATCGAATTTTGCTACTTCGACTCCTATTTATAGGAGAAGGGCAGTGAGTGAAAATGTAGCCGGTTTCGAGAAGTGTTCCAAAAATTCTAGTTGTGATAGTGCGTTAAGGAAAGGCAGTCCGGAACCGGATATTCTGAGTGAGAGTCCCAGTGAGGTGTCAGTCGGGACATTGGGTTCTAAAAAGACTTTGAAGAATCGGTGGAAGCTGCTAAAGCCTCCTTTTCGTAAAGGGACGTTGGATTGTTTGATACGTTGGCGAGGAAAAAAACATCGAGCCCAGGAACAGACGTGAGTCATCATTTATTTTAGATCGTGACGGTCTGCGTCTGCAATTTTTTTAGTGGTATTGCTCCCGTTTTAAACTTTAACCACAAGCTAAATGTTCGGCGAAATGGAGATTTCCACACGGAAGCTTCCTTTCATAAACATTGAATCTGTATCTCGGTGATATTTAAAGCTGAATTATGTACATACCTAGAACATATTCAATTCAATGATTTACATATTACCTACTTAATCAGTACAAACTTAGTAAGTTCTTAGATTGACAACATCTCGATCATTAATATTTTATCAGTAAGAGGCTACTTAATATTGCTGATAACTGGATCACATATCGTAATGTGCGTGAACGTGATACGTTGATATTTAAGTACCTATTCAAGGATCTAATTTCTTATGTTTAATAGTGATTCTTAAGAAAATTAACAAGCGTCTGCGGTCTGCCCACGACATTGCCCTCGTAGAAGTCGCTACACTGCCACTGCTAGTTACCTATTCTACCCTGCTGTTAGGGGATGATACACTGATAAAAAGTTAATGCGTAATACTAGTTAGTTAGTTAGTTACCCTAACAACCATTTTCGGTCGCCGTTACGACACGGTGTAGACACATCTTGCGTCGACACCGTCTTTTCCGGTCACAAAACGGTCGCAGTGTGGTCGCCGTTACGTCGCCGTTACCGAAATGGGGAAGGCTCGACACAGACACATTTCAGTCACAAAGTGTCGTCGCCGTGTGCACACATTGTTACCAGTTTGCGACTAGTTATCCCAAAATCATTCGTTCATTTTGTTCGTTTCAAATGGGAACTGTCAGATGGAAATATACTTAAATAAAAATAAACAAGTGACAAACGCCATCGCTAAGAAGGATTTACAAGACGTAAGTATTTATTGTTTGCATTTATATTACATTATGGCTTTAAATACTATGGGAAATTAAACTGCTCGAGTGATTTGATTAACTAGGTGTAATTTTATCAACGCGCCACCTCATTATTTTAGTTTAGCCAGAAATGAAATTATTTACTTCTCAGTGCATGTGTTCATAACTACATTATTTGATGCAATTTTAGTGCTCCGATGCATATACTATACCTAAATAATAAAAATAACGCTTTACATATTACTAAACTTGGTACTTATGATGTAAAAATATGGTTTAAGGCTGAGAAAAATTCCAGTCACAAAGTAGTCGCAATGTTACGACTCTGTGTAGACTCTGTGTAGACACTGTGTAGACATATGTCAAAAGTAGTAACAAAGTTACTGGATTTGCAAAATGGCTCCTTGTACTCATTTGTTTTCAGATCAGTGTTGCCAGATCGTACCTCTTATTTACGTACTTTTTGAATAGCATATGTACTTAAAACGTACCCCGCCCAAAACCGTACTAAAATCGTACTTTTTGGCTAAACCGCACATTTTAGTACGATTTTACGTACTTTTCGTATGAGCGGTTCAAAAATATGCTATAATGGCGTAGAAATAATAGTGACAGACCAAAAAAGTACGATTTATTTGCGTAAAAATTTGTGACTTTGTTTTGGTATTTCTGTGCCTTACTATTTTGCATACTGTTCCTTTTGCCCTGAGAAAAACAAACTAAACATAGTTTTTTGCCCAACGTGACCGCAAGTTATCTTTATTTTCAGATCTAACCAATTGCTACAGAATACAAATGACAAAGAAAAGAAGCAAGAAGGAAATAAAACAAACAAAAATACAAATGATTCCTCGACGCAATCGGGTTATTCTTAAATTGTGTCCATTTTTTGTTTTTGTCATAAAAGTTTTTATAAGAGTTTTGAATGATTCACGGCTAGTTTCACTACCTATATAGACCGTGATTACCTTTTGTATTGTTTTTGAGCTCCCGATATTTCGACGCAGTTACATGCATCTTATTCACGGGTGACTGAAGATAGCGGGTGGGTGCAAAGTTGTGTAGACTGCGCTCTGTCTACCCTCATTATATCATATCGGGGATATTGGGAGCTCAAAAACAATACAAAAGGTAATTACGCTCTTCTTTTTTTCATACAAAACATGGTACTATATTGGTGATTCTTGAATTGTGTCCAGAAGTTTTTTTGGCATAAAAGTTTATTTTTCACATATTGTTACATATAAAGTACATACAAAAAGTGAGCGTTCCGTGACATTTCTTGCATTTTTTTAAATATGTTTTCTTTATCTATGAGGATCTCACTAGAATACCTAATATAATTAAGTCGTTAATTTTTAATTATCCTGTATAATGATCTCAGCAATTCGTTTTAGTAGTTTAAGTTTTAAATAAGTATTAAATAAGTACAAACGTATGGTTGTGATATAATATATAGACTGCGAGCCACGAACCGATTTTAATGACCAATAGCCTCCCGGGCGAAAACCCGTAAAGTGGAATACCTAATATAATTAAGTCGTCAATTTTTAATTATTATTTATAATGATCTCAGCAAGTCGTTTTAGTTTAGTAAGAGCCTGTTATCGATTTTAGTCGCAAAAATGTAAAATTGTTAGATTAAGTCGCAGAAATTGTACACCTTTTGATACGTACTTAATAGAAATAACAAGTACTGGTTTCTATTAGCACGTCTTCTCATCTTGCAGTTTTACAGATCAATTTTTTGAAAACAGACTCTAAATTAGTAATGTTTTTTTTTTCAGATGGACGTTTAGCGCGCGTAATGCACTGATTTTGTCGCTCATATTTATTTGTAAACTTCGTAAAGTTTGGACTGCTAAAAATAGTAATTTTGTATTACACATATCCTGTACTCTACCATTTACAGACAATTTTTTTATTATTATGACTGAAGTAGTGTAAGTTAGACGAAATCAATTTCTAGTATATTGTTCTTGAAATCATTTTAGATCATTTAAAGCTTTTTTTTTCATACAAAACATGGTACTATATTGGTGATTCTTAAATTGTGTCCGGAAGTTATTTTTTATAAAAGTTTTTATTTTTCACACATTGTTACATATAAAGTACATACAAAAAGTGAGCGTTCCGTGACATTTCTTGCATTTTTTTAAATATGTTTTCTTTATCTATGAGGATCTCACTAGAATACCTAATATAATTAAGTCGTTAATTTTTAATTATCCTGTATAATGATCTCAGCAATTCGTTTTAGTAGTTTAAGTTTTAAATAAGTATTAAATAAGTACAAAACGTATGGTTGTGATATAATATATAGGTATAGACTGCGAGCCACGAACCGATTTTAATGACCAATAGCCTCCCGGGCGAAAACTCGTAAAGTGGAAAACCCTGGTTTTTTTCTTGTTATTTTATAATAGTTTAGTATGGTCAACCACTGAACAAATATTAAACTTTAAAATATTTTGAGCCTTGCCAAGATAAGGGTTAAAAAAAGTATGCTTAGAGAATGTTAATAATTAATGTTTATTTATCGAAGCGTTGATAATATTGGAAAGAATACCATTTCGGTATTGCAATCCATAGCAAAAACTTTGCATTTAATGTCGTCTAAATTATATTCTCTCAATTCTTCATTTTCATAAATGAGCGCTGTGGCATATATGTTTATGTTTGATGATTTAAATGGCAACTCAAAAAAAATATATTTGTTTTTTATATTCCCGCCGAAGACTTTTATTTTTCCTTCTACACAAGTAGCGTATTGCATTTCTATTAAATTTTTGTCAGTAGTTAGAAACCACTTGTCCTTATTGTTTTTAAGCTTAGAATAAATTTAAAAGTGGAAAAATTACTGCCTTGGGTGAGACTTGAACTCACGGCCTCTGGATGCCTCGGCAGAGCGCTGGAGTATCTATTGTAGCAATTTTGGGAATAAATAAAAAATATAAATGCCACAAGATATATATATTGATGACAAGCCACGGAAATCAACCTTATTAAATAAAATGCCACGGAAATCAATTTTATAAAAATGCCACGGAAATCAATCTTATTAAATAAAAAATGGCTAAAGCCTACTGGTACCAGTGGGGATCAGCCAGGAGTGAAGGCTGCGAGTAATAAATATTTAACAGTGGTTTAAATTATAAAAGATATAAAAAGGAAGACGTTGAGTAGATTGCCTAAAATTGGTAGGTAGGAAATAGGTACTTCCCTTGAGAGAGGAGAGTGAGCTGCTTGGAGAAACAGGCCCAGGCCTATACCGGTTCCGGTCAGGCGGATGTCGGAGCCGCAACCAGGGATCTATGCCGGACACTGTGGTATGGCGTGCGCCGTGATCCGTGTCCAGAAAAAGTAGGAGCAATATGTTCTCCAAATAAAATGAAAAACTGCGGACGAAGAGAAGGGCCACGCTATAATAAAGTGATGAAATGAAAACCAATAAAATAATAAAATAGAATATGGAACGGACTTACCCGCGACAAAAAGCGGTTCTCCTTATTTCTAAAGGGTCGGCTATTCACGTTAAAAAAACTTCCGTGATCCTGGATAAACCCGGTACTTGTTATAGATGGGCAGAAATGGCAGAATTACTTTTATTTTGTGAAAAGATCAATTACTTTTTCACCATCACATCCAATTCCTTCTCACATTGACAGTTTTCACACCTTCATCTTTTTTTCATTCTTTTGGCAGTTGTCAAAGCAAATCAAAGAACTCACTTGTAAAGAAAAAAAAGGTTTCTCCTAAAGCGTTATGCTGCACTATCCAGAGGCCGTGAGTTCAAGTCTCACCCAAGGCAGTAATTTTTCCACTTTTAAATTTATTCTAAGCTTAATAGCATCGATCGTAGATGTTCCTGCTTGTTAAAAATTAACTTATTATTTTTAGATATCGAGTATTTTTTACTAATTCTGACTGTCTTAAAAACTTTTTCACCAGTTTCCAGTAAAATTTCGTTTTTGAGGGCGGGATCTGATTTGTTGCAAGTAGTCTCTATATTCAATTTCGACAGTTCTTGTATGCGATTCGCTACTTGCGCCAATGGTTGGTTCCCTTTTCGTAACAGGTTTTTAATACTGTAAAGCATACCTTCAAAAGGATAGGCGCTAAGAGAAGGTAGAGACCCGAACTTCATAACGTCAATCATTGACAACATGGCATTAAATCTTTTATACTGGACGCTCGATGCCCAAAAGGGACGGTAGTTCGGAAGGGACGACAAAGGGACGGTGCGGCATTAAAAAGGACGGAAAATCGTCCTATTTGGGACGATCTGGCAACACTGCTATTAATGGACAGTTTGACAAACCTTCGTTTCCAATAGGTATTTTATATTGTCATTTGCGGTCACAATGTTTCGAAACATTTCAGTAACCGTTACGACACATTGTGTAGAGATTTGGTCACAAACTGAACGCAAAGTGTACACAATGTGTCGACACCTTGTTACCGAAAAGTGTACACACGGCGACGACACTTAGTTACTGAAACAATTCTGGCCACATTGTGTGCACACGGCGACCACACTAAGTTACCAAAACTGAACACAGTCGCAAAGTGTAGTAACGGTTACGACACCGTTTCGACACATCTGACATTTAGTTACTACTTTGATGATTCTGCGACCGGAATGGTTATATGGGTATGCTGGGCATTTTCCGCAAATCGACATCCAATGCGCCTATTTTGCGTGATGCGTAATACTAATTAGGTACTATAATCTGGTCAAAATCATCATTGACTAGGTATCTACTGAGCTGCTCAGTAGATCTGCTCAGTCTGAGCATAGAGTATAATTATACTTAATATATAGCATTGTGTATAAACAATAAATACCTAGTAGGTATACCTACAAAGATAAAAGAGCATCAGTTAGCAGGATATAGGAAATGAACTATGAACTGTTTGCAATCGATTAGGTAGTCTTTGGTCTACTTTGTTATACCTACTTACTCACATAATGAGTGAAGTTTTAGTAAGTACTTAAAGTAGTTAACTTAGGTACTGATAAGGGAGAAGGGCTACTTATTGGACTTTGGTTTATTTTTACGCGCTCCTTTAAATGTAATTTGGGCCAAAAATAGGCTCGATTTCTTGAAAAATTGCTTTTTGCAGCGTTTGAGATAAACTAAATACATGAGGCGTTCTGTGCCAGTCAACCAACTTCTTAATATCGTTTAAATTTAATAGGCGAAGAGGAAGGATGTGCATAAGGCCTCTATTGGAACGTAAACGTAACCGTTTGGTAACGACACGTAAATTTCCGTTTCATTAACGTTTCTCATGGAACTTTTTTAGATGTCTGAACGTTAAGGGTATGTATTTAGATACGTGTATATCCGGTCGCTGTACACTTTCTGATATCTTGCTGCTAAGATCGACGAGAAAATAAAACAACATACCTATACCTTTCTCTGTCCCTCTCGGCAGAATGTGCTGTCCGGCCGCGTATTTACAAAGGCTATACTGATATGGTTCAGATGCGAACTGAACTAGATTAGCTTTTGTTTGGACAAAACTTAACAAAACCCTAATCTATTATAGTATAGAAATTTACTGAAATCGTATAGACTTTATTAACTAAATTCATACGGATATTGTTACTACAAATGCTAGTCTGTTGCGATCTAAAATTTGAATCATATTTTAGTAACGACTCCGATTGTATTAAATAAATTACCGTTCATGCAAATTACTTAACAATGCCTAAGATTTTTTTTTTAGTTTTAGAATTATTTCAGTTCATAGGTACGAGTACTCCCTTTATTTAGTACCGTTTGGTAACCAAAGTTTCGTAACCAGCTACAGAATGGGAATCAAGATTCCCAGTTAATTTGAAGCCGGTTACGTATTGGGCCAGCGTGTTACCGCTTGGTAACTAAATTTGGTAACTAGCTACAAAACAGGAATTTAAAATTCCTTGTATGTAGCCAGTTACGAATTGGGCCAGAGTGGAATTGTTTGGTAAATAAGTTTTGTAACTGGCTACAAAATGGGAATCCAAAATTACATTAAATCAATAGGTAGATAGGTTAGGTTCGTTAGGTAGCTTCAAATGCCCGAAGGGCAAACCGCCCAGAAATAGGAGCCCCGCGAAGCGGGGCTCCGTCTAGTTACGTTGTGAAGTAAATTTTTTTTAAAGAAACAGTCCGACGAACTCCAGCTAACTAGACGGAGCCCCGCTTCGCGGGGCTCCTATTTCTGGGCGGTTTGCCCTTCGGGCATTTAAAGCTACCTAACGAACCTAACCTACCTACTGATTTAGTATAATTTTGGATTCCCATTTTGTAGACAGTTAGGTACAAAACATTTGCCAACCGTGGCTAGGAATAATCCATTTGAGTAAATAAGTATTATTAAAATTTAGATATCATATTCAAACGATACTGACGTTACTAAACTCGACTAGGTTTTGTCGTGAATAATATTTGAAAATATGTAAGCAAAAAGCTAATCCATTTGAGTGACTACTTTTTACCGAAATGGTATAGATATTGTTAACTAATATGCATAAACAAAAGCTCCCCGATTATAATCTGAGGCGTGACTGAAATAGTTTAGCTTTTGTAAATACGCTGTCCGGCCACCGGATAGATCTAAGAACCCCTTTACTTAAAGCTCTACTTACAACTCGGTAATCTTAAAAAAATCTGAAACACTGATTTATTTATAACTGTTTAATGAAGCCATGCGAACAACACGTTATTGTATTTTTTTTTCGTAAATGAAGATGTACCTAAATTAGTATTTACTGAAAAAAAATTAATTACGTATAGTATATATACATCGAATACTTAGTCATAAAAAGCATTTTGGCGAGAAAATAGGACGGAAAAGTATGAACTCATAGTGATTCATGTTAATAATTAAAATAAATATAAGCCCTTTGCCTCGATTTAATGTCTTTCCTCTGCATACTGGCATAAGGGTTCCGTTCTCGCTATTTAAGACTAAAAAATAAACCCGGTGGGCCGGTGGGTGGGCAAGTCCGAGAGTTCCATATTTGGGATGAATATATATGAAACAATGAGTCTGACTCTGAGGTGGTGCGTTTCATAGGTATTGAAATAATAATGATCTACCTCATCTACCTACCATAATCTGACTTAGGTAAATGTCCATTTAAAATACATATATTATTCTTTGTTACAATTATGCGCAGATTTCATAGCAGGGAACCAAATACGCGCAAAACTGAAATGTTGAAGTTAGTATGAATAACATGCATATGACCTCATCATGTTTCAGGAATTAGATTGCTTGTTGCAGCTTAACCCAAAAACCGTTGAAAATAAAACAAATATACTTATCAACCTTAAGTACATATGAAATAAAACTATGAAAACGGATTATATCATCATCATTTGTACATAATAAATCCCTAGATAGAATTTCATTTAATCAAGTAGGATTTTACAATCTCTTTTGAATCGTGGGAATGGGAAATGGGTTCTATGATTGTCTCGCCACTGACGGCTACGGAACCCTGAAATCCGTTCTGCATCAGCGCCGCTAGCGCCCCCAACTCCATCACATAACATTATATTAGTGACTCATGACTCACTGTTCCGAATGGCTTCCCCTTTGCTCGGACAATGGCTCTTTACATGGCGCTGACGTTCGACGGTTCGCCGGTAGATGGCATTGCCAGTTCTATTTTAATTAATATTGATCGATATTCCATAAAATTGTCAATTATTTTCACTCTTCAGGGGCGGAACTCCTGGACCATTGCCGGTATTTTGAGATTTGGGGTGGTATAATGTTATACTTGTATTTTTAGAAGTTATATGCCGCTTTTTGTTATAATATGATCCATCTATCTATCATCTATGTGTATAACTATATTAGGTACCTATATATGATAATTAAGTCTAATAACAATTGAGGGTAGAAAATCTTATTAACACGTTCAGTGCCAGCGCGAGCTGCGCGCTGCGAGCGTAGCCGATAACATGGGAAAACTCGTATGTAGCGAATAGCGCAGAAAACCCGCTGGCAGTGAATGTGTTAACGGATTTTATAAGTAGAAATCAACGAAGGCCCGAGTTCGGTGGTGGTCTGTAGAAAATTATAATTAGTTTAACGCAAAACAATTACCTGTTTAATGTTTTCGGGTCGTTAAACATAGCAAACAAAAAGTAGTCCTTGACTTGGTCATCAGTATAATGTGCTAAATATGACTGTCTGCTTAACGATACGTCATGCCAAGAAACACGCAAAAACTCGTTCCCCGAAAAATAAGAGCAAACATGACTAAGATGCTATCACATACAAATTTTGTAAATACCTCGTGCTTAGGTATAAGAACATCGTTGCATCTTCATCTTCACATGATTCATTATTATTAATTATTACAGTTTAGAATTATTTTTAGTGCCTTGACCAGTAAGCGGTACGAGTATTTATCGCTTATGGACGTCAGAGGTATTAAGATTTTGACCATCTTGCCCCTCAAAAAATCTAATCCTGGATCAGAAAGACTCAATTTCACTGAAAAATTGGTGGGTTATTCCAAACTGGCCCGTACGTGACGTACGTCTCACACGTCCGATTGTTAGAGTTAGACCTAGAAAAATCTGCAACCATTTTGATAGCACACGCAGTGTAAGTGTTAAATTATTTTAAACGTCAAACTTCTATGAAATTATGACGTATAAATTACACATTGGTCTTGTTTTAACTCTACCAATACCTACTTAACTAACAACTCCCCGCATACATCTCAGGGTCATGTCGAGATATTTTGTCACTTAAATAAGAACTCTACGAGCGTCACATATAGTTCTAATTTCAAAAACCCATTTGCACGACTTATCGGGTTTGACCGCCCATCCCTCGAGAGGAAGTTCACACAGAAATTTTTTTTTACAAAGGCCCCTACGACTCGCTTGGTTGGCTCGTTTTCGTTTTTGTAGAAGGTAGTATGTTGCGTTTTATCGCGATGCCTTGATGATAAGCAGCTTGTTTGCTGATGATAGTGACATGCGGGGCTTGTTTACTGTTGTGTAGCCTTGCTTTGTTGCTCTGGGCTAAATTAGCTGGGCACAGATCATGCAAGCTGGGATTTAATTTTACATTTCTACTTTGACATCGCGGTATCAGAGCAGATATCTAACATTGCGTAGGTATAATATGTATGTTGACTAATGTGTGTGTGTTGCAATAGAGATCGCAACAGGCGGGATAATGTACAATAATCTATCTGGAAAGCGTCTCTTCTTTTAGAACTGATTCTTTCCTCGATTTACTTCCACATCTCCTTGAAAGGCGTTGCCTTTTCCAAGAAAAAAATATTATATGTCGTCTGTTGGATCGGATAAGATGCTGCCATCCTTCCTTTTCTCTTTTTAAAGAGAACAGGAAGGATGGCAGCAGCAGGATGATGAAGCAGCAGGATGGAAGTAAAATGATCTATAGCTGATTTTGAAACGCACTACACTATGCACTATTGTGCTGATAATGTGTGTCTAAGACTGGAGTTAGTTTAGTCCGGAGACGAGATATTGCTCGCCTTTCAAGATTATTACTACGAGTAGTACGAGTATTATGGCAGGCTTTTGTCACTGCTCAGACAACATAAATAGCTTCAACTTTTTGTTCTAATGCAGAGTAGGTACGTCTCATAGACTCATAAGTTAGTTAGGATGGATAAAAAAAAAAAACTAGTACTAATAAATATTCTCGCAGGACGTAACTAGGTAAGTAGGTACATAAAGTATGAAATGCATATCAATATTTTTTTGGGTATCCGTAGTAGTCGGGGAGCCCAAGAGGGGATTTTTGGAGTCGATCGAGCGCGTCAGATTAAGATATGGGGGATACCTTGCATCCTGTTGAGTACCTCCACCAAGTATGCGTCCTTGACACCGAGCAGGGACAGCCCGTCAGAATAGTAAAAAAAAAACGCCACCTTGAAATACTCGAGAGATTACTTGTTAAATAGTGCCCATTTCAATAATCTGACAATTTTAGCGATCCGTAAGCGAGTGGCAGGGTCACAAAGTTGCAAAAAAAATCGCGACCTTGACTTACTCGAGCGCGTTCGATTTTTATTTTATGCAAGAATAACTAAATAAAAAAAATCTGCCTGTGTCCCCATATGGCGCTGCGTTGTCATTATTTCAATAATACGCTTTGAACGATATGATTAAACAATGTTAATAACAGGGAAGCATAAGATGCTACATTTGAAGTAACTGAGCTTATTCGTTGTTAACCAACATCTATTTAGAAATCTTCAAACTGTGATATCTCGTGAACCCCTTGGTCGATTTTGATCTACTTAGCGGCATTCTGCGCAGTTTTTTAGGTACAAAATAAATACATACGACAGGAATTTTTAAAATGATCTTGAAAATTATTTTTTAATCGTCAGAATAAGGATACTGCTCTACATTATCGTCAGATTAAGGTTTTACATAACTGGGACATCAATCTGAACCTTTGTGTATAATAATCTGACACGCTCCAGTATTTCAAGATGGCTGTTTTTTTTTGCAACTTTGTGACTCTGCCATTTACTTTCTGCTCGCTGAAATCATCAGATTATTGAAATATGCACATTTGTAGGATCTATTTAACAACCCCTTTGAATATCTGACGCGCTCGAGTAAATTATTTTTTCCAAATTTTCTACCCTTCCGTATGACCACCCTGCCTATGTAAACAGGCAGATTAACATACCCTTGTATCAGAGACATGTTGCGTGACTGACACTAGTTACCAATATCTGACGCGCTCGAGTAATAAACTACACAATCATGGTGGTTTTTTTACACCATCATTAGTTAGATTTAGGTAAACAACAGGCGTGTTTTTCGCTAGAGCAAATAAACAATTAAGCGGTAAATATGTCATCTAACATCTAATTGCCTTGCTGATTGATGGGTTTTAATAATTTCCGACGAACCCTAGAACTCGAGTAAAACTCACGCAAACAATACTGATTACTTGAGTGCCGCCGTCAGTCTGTAACCTTCGGCGCTATGTGAAGCCTGAAAATTCGCATGGATCCGTTAAAAGCTCTGAGATTTTAAAAAAAGTCCCCACTATAAAGTTTGTGATTGGATCATCACAGTATTCAAAGGAAACCCCAATATAAAATATTGACGAGGTTTGGTTCATCGAATAATATTTTTGTGGTCCGGTAAATTTGAATATTTTGTTCACTGGAAAACTTAATACGTATTATAATATTTGATTCATGTTCAATCGTTATAGTGAGTACCTAAAGGGAAATATTTAGTGGAGTGGTAATTAATTAAAAATATTTACCTAGTGCAATCACCTGTAAATATGAGTTTAGAAGTGAAATTACATAAGCCGAAGCACGATGATCCCTGGAAGTTTGTGTTCAGAAAATTGCGAGATGCGGATATTGTCAGCAAAAGGAAGTAAGTTATTTTTAAATATTTATTTTTATATGTTGTATTTTGCGTACATGAAAGTTCGGTGTTTTATGAAAAATGTTAGGTAAAATATTTAGCACGCGATGCAGATGTTCCATATCCATCGTTAGAATTTCTAGAGGTGAGGGAAAGACTGGGGCAGGAGAAATACTTGTAGAGAATTCTCATAGTGTTTCTCTTGTCCTGGGCAAAATAAACTATGTTCCTTTAACCCGACATGACCTTAGATTTATAGATATCCCGGCCAGCTCATTACTCATGCAAAGTTTGTTGATCACATACCTACTGTGGTTATATACACCTATCTGCATTTTCTACTGAATGAAAATGATTCGTCTTAAATTTCTCCGTGATGATTATGAGTAATTATCTGTCACCTTCCGTCAGACACAAAGCAAACAAACTATATATACAATTTAATGTGTACCGAGAGTGAATCAACATCGGTTGAGACACTTTTGGGAATAAATAACTCTTATATTTAAAGCTACGGTGGATTTTATTACAACCGTGGTTGTAGCGACCATTCGGCTATAGCGACGTAAAATCCAAGTCCCATGAATTTAAAGCATATTTTAGTTCAAGATTCATGTGGATATAGCGACTTCGGGTGTAGCGCCGAATTCGGGTGTAGCGACGGTTTTTAATGAACAAGTTCTTAGAAATCCCATACACATATTGCGACCGGAGTCGGTCGTTAAAGGACAAACGGCGCGATTCGGGAAATGAAATAGAGATTCACTAGATATGAAATTATTATTACGAGCCTATTGTGTCCCACTGCTGGGCAAAGGCCTCCCCCCTCTTCTTCCACTCCTCCCGGTTTTGAGCTACATCTGGCCAGTCGCTCAAAAAGGAGTCCAAGTTATCCCGCCATCGCCGACGAGGTCTGCCGGATCCCCGGTTTGACTCATGGGGCACCCACTCTGTGGTTATTTTGGCCCACAAGTCATTCGGCATGCGGCAGACATGACCAGCCCAGTCCCACTTTAACTTGTCCGCTTTCCGAGCTACATCTATTATTTGGGTTTTAGAGCGCAGCGTGGTGTTCCGGATGCGATCCCCGAGTTTCACACCTAATATCCTGCGCTCCATACCTCTCTGACAAACCCCGAGTTTGGACTTCTGAGCTTCCGTCAGAGACCAAGTCTGAGCACCGTAGGTGAGGACTGGAAGTATGCACATGTCCATGAGCCTACGTTTGAGTGATAGAGGTAGGTCTCCCTTCATGAGGTGTTTCATGGACCAATAGCTCTTCCAGGCGTTCTCGGTCCGTCTGTCGACCTCTTTTTCTTGTCGCGCCTGGAAAGAGACTATTTGGCCCAAATAAATAGATATGAAATAGTCAAGATAATAATATGTGACGTTCATGCACACGGGCCGCCTGATGTTAAGCAGTCTCCGTAGCCTATGTACACCTGCAACTCCAGAGGAGTTACATGCGCGTTGCCGACCCTAACACTGCACCCTCGTTGAGCTCTCTGGCAACCTTACTCATCGGCAGGAACACAACACTATGAGTAGGGTCTAGTGTTATTTGGCTGCGGCTTTCTGTAAGGTTGAGGTACTTCCCCAGTTGGGCTCTGCTCTAGATCTGGAATGACATCCGCTGTCCTGTACCCTATACCACACAAAGCGAGATGACATTCACAGTGCCCATACTCTCTTTTGGACGTAGTTTAAGGACATGCCTGCACTTATCTATCGTGAATAACGGTATGGTAATGATGAGTTTCGAATAAAGTAAAAATAAGGTACGGCTCACATCACATCTTTAAAATTTCAACTAGGTAGGTACCTATATGTTTCAATTATCAGAATAGTTGTTACGATAGTTATCGCAGTGCCGTTCCTAATTGTCGGAGAGAGATAGTACTCTATTTTAGTCATATGATGGTCGTATATAGTAGGTAGTTTCACTTATGGTGGTAAGTTATGGAACGCCTTGAGTTACCACTGGTAACTCAAGGCGTTCCATGCATGAGCGCCAGGTTTAATACCTACTTAATATTTATGTATATAGAATAAATAAATAAATCAATTGCAGTCTGAAAATAATGTTATGAATTATAAGAATTTATTCGATCATAAAATAACAATAAGAAGAGCAAGAAGATTTATTTTATAGGTGCTCTCAATGCATTTCGTAAAAAATTGTTATAGTAACTTCGGCCATAGAGAAAAGTAGCTAACCATTACTTGAAACTATACGTACTTACTGCAAAAAGTTCGCTACCTCCAAGCCCAAAGGCACGACGTGACTGTGATATTTTAAGTATATTGTATTGTAGAGACCTTGTAGACAGTGCTGGGTAAACAAAAAATAATAGGAAGCAAGCACAATGAACTTAGACTAATATAACCAAATCGTGTCGCACTATTTAGAATATAAAAATTAACTATTTAGACTATAAATTATGGATAGCGTGCAACGATAAAATTATGTTGGTAGAGTGGTAAGATATTTATTTATATTATATGCCATAGCATTAGTTAAAAAATGTTTTATAAAGTAAAAAAAATACCCAACGATTTTGACGACTAGTATAAAATGTGAGGACCTATTAGTACTTAAAATGGTGGTCAAATACAGATTGTAACGCATCTAATTAATTGAACCGCTGCTAATGTTTTTACATGTCTCGCTTTTCTTTACCTAGAGAATAAAAGAATGTAAAAAATCAGACGAGTCCGCGCCTGATTCACACACCATAATCAATAGGTAAACTACATACCTATACCTTTTTAGTCTATTTACAAATTTTTGGTTTAAAATAATTTGGGGAATGCCTCTAAACCTAAAGAAATACAACTACTTTTTCCCACTTTTTCCATTAACGCTGAAGAGGGTATGCCTCCGGAACGTTTACGCTTACAACCAAGCTAACTTAAATGTATTAAAATAAACAACAAACATAACAGACAATTGCCCAATTATAAATTTAAGAAAGTTGTCAAACATGAATTGATTGAAAAATCTTATTATAAAGTACTTGAGAAGAGTTGCAATTAGCATACATATGATGTAGGTTGCACAGCCGCTCATCATCAGGCGGACTGTACCTGGTCTACGCTTGTATCCACTTTCGCGTCGTGGTATAAAAAAAAATCTTTCAGCTTTTTCCTGTTAATCAGTGAAGCAACTGCAAGTTCAATAAACTAAGTCACGTAAACAGCATTGCCATAAAAAGTGTGAAAAAGCCCAAACAAAGCGTCATAGCCTTGAATTGAGTAACTATAGTATCACTAGTACGTCTAGCCAACCTTGACGTTAAAATCTTTACATCATACCAGTAACCACTGAATAAATGAATACTGAATACTGAACCAACCACTCAACCACCATTATTGTGCTGTGAGCAGTGCGCAACTGGCTGAATCACTGACCATTTACTTAAGCGGATCCCATGCCCCAATGACCTTCGATCTGAATCCCTTAGTTTTCTAATGTTTGTTGTAGCTTATCATACTAACAGCAACGGCTTTATAGTATCCCATATTTCCTTCAAAGTTCATTGTTTTCGAGATATTTGGCATCATAGTTGAACAATTTTAGGCCAAAACACTGGTTTTCTGGCCATAACTTTTGTGTTAATTAGTTTAAAATTAAAACAGACTTATTTTTTGAGACGTCAAAGCCGAACCCAAATATGTAGATTTCGTATAACTATGAAAGATCTCTCACAGCAATCGAGATAGGAAAAGGGTTTTTTTTAGACAATGTTTAAAAAAAATCATAAATAAATAAGTACCTATTAATTTATTTCAAAAGTAGACAAAACTGGAGATAAAAAGAATGAAGAACCGATAGCCGTTTGTCTTATAATTCTATATGTAGTGCAAAAGTAGGATACTTACGATTCAAAACATGTCAAAAATCGATGCAAACCTCGGGTAGCCCCTTAAATAAAAAACTGACGGCGCTATAACGATGCCTATTAGTTGCCGAGTTTTACCTTTTCAACCGAAAAAAAAAGAATAGGTTCTCAATTCGTCGTGATCGTTTTTTGTTTTTGCGTATGTTCCTTGATTTAATTACGTACATTTTGCTCCAAAAATGTTTAGAAATTACACGTGTCAAGCGGGTTCAATTTTGGCAGCCCACTGCAGGGTATTATAGTCATACTAGTCATAGGTAGTCAGGCGGGTAATGTTTTATAGTTAGTATTTTCCTCGCGTTGGTGTAGTGAAAAAAGATGTGTTTCACTTAGTTGCAGTTTGTCTTGAAACCCTCGCAACGCTCAAGGTTCCACTTTTCGAACCAGTCGCTACGCTCGTGATTCAATTTTAGAATCTTTCGCTAGCTCGGGTATCAATATTAGCACGAGCGGTTAAACAACAACTTTGCAAACTTGTAAAACAAATAAAATAACTACGAGTATTAATCAATTGGAAATCCCGCATGCATTCAAAGTTCACATGTATGTATCATACAACGTATCCCATCAAAATAAATAACCCAATCTTTAAATTTTATATCATATTACTTTATTAATGTATCTTATGATATTCGGACAAACAATAATTCTGCAGCCTTTTTTTCAACATACAGCTTCCCCTATGTACATGGAATTTATTGCGTCACACACGTCACATAAGCAATCATACAGGTAATTTAGCTATCCTAACGTTTAATTCCTTATAATCATATTTTATTGTAGGCAGAGAAAAACCCCAAACTGTGAATTACCCATGCCAAGCCGCAATTTGCACACAATTGTGCTGTTATCTTTAATCTACGAGTATACCTAAATATTGAAGATTCGTCGTATACAGGACGTTTAAACCAAATGAGTTTAGTAAGGGCAAAATTTAATTTTCCCCTCACTAGCTCGGATAGCCGTCTTTTATCCTTTAAAACAAGCGGGGAAAAACGCATTTTATCCACTAGTGGGGAAAGTAATTTGACCTTGGATGGAGCGTGTTTAAGTAGCTTGACAGATAACAAAACGTAAAACGCTCATAATAATGGTTCGTTCGATATTAATTATCATTAAATAAATGGTTTGAGAATCTAATAAAAAATACCAAATTTAGCTTTATTTAATGATTCTCAAGCTACTTATTTAATGATTACTTGAATGATAACTTAAACACGCTCCATCCAAGGTCAAATTACTTTCCACACTAGTGGATAAAACGCGTTTTTCCCCGCTTGTATTGAAGGATAAACGACAACTTTCCGAGCTAGTGAGGGGAAAATATATTTTACTTCTCGTGTGTTAAAACACTCGGTACGCTCAGGATTCTATTTTAGAACCCTTTCGCTTGCTCGTGTTTCAATTCCACACTCGCGGGTAAAATACAACTTTGCACCCTTGTATAACAAATAACTATTGTTCATTTTCCTAAAAAAAAACAAAAGTATAGTTCCATCCGGAAGAAAGCATAAAACTTGGCGTGCATGTAGCTTATATAGATAAGAATAAATACAAGTGGAAATAACTTGTCAAGTGCTTTTGACTTTTGGGCTTTTGTTTTTAGAAAACCGGATAAGTTTGAGTCGGAGTCGCCCACCGAGGGTTCCGTACGTTTTAGTCTTTGTTGTTATAGCGGCAACAGAAGTACATCATCTTGAAAATTTCAACTGTCTAGCTATCACGGCACATGAGATAACGCCTGGTGACAGACAGACGGACAGGCAGACGGACAGACGGACAGTGGAGTC
This sequence comes from Cydia strobilella, assembly GCF_947568885.1. Lineage (NCBI taxonomy): Eukaryota > Metazoa > Arthropoda > Insecta > Lepidoptera > Tortricidae > Cydia > Cydia strobilella. The sequence goes on from NC_086050.1 coordinate 11,718,674, forward strand.
TTAGTAATAGGGTCCCGCTTTTACCCAAAAACTGGGTTGGGTACGGAACCTTAAAAATGATTAACTACAATAAAAATTTAAATGAACAAAATATTCTGAATTAAATTTTCTACAATAGTTGCGTTTTTTATATACTACGTCGGTGGCAAACAAGAATACGGCCCGCCTGATGGTAAGCAGTATGAACGCCTGCAACCCCAGAGGGGTTACTTGCGCGTTGGTCTCCGCTCCGCACCCTCGTTGAGCTCTGGCAACCTTACTCCCCGGGTGGAGGTATTTCCCCAGTTGGGCTCTGCTCTAGATCCTGCTCTGCTCTGCTCTAGACGCCTCGGAAAGTCTGTTACATTATCTTACTATCCACCTACAGTTGCTAAATCCTTACCCGGAAACAGATTGTCAAGTTTATGCGAGTGGGTTTTTTCTAGTCTTACTTATCGATTTCCTAGGTAGATATATAAAATTATCTAAAATTAAATACTCTCAGAAATCAGTTAGTTCCGTTACTGACAGAAATTTCATCGTAAATACCAGAACACGTAAGGCCAAAAATAAAAGATGTATTAAGTTACCAACTTACCACTAACGGTCATTGTATTTAGGTATGCAGTTATTTTACAAATCAGATATCGAATTGCATACTTAAAAATTTCACGCTCTGAATGTATTATTTGAAACATAAATATAGGTATTCACACGTGTTGCAAATCTTATTCATAATATGGCAAATTTGTTTGTACAAAAGTAGGTAACTGAGCCATGAACGCGACAACAAACCAATAAGTTAATTTTGTCAATTTAAGTCTAATTAATTCTAAATTGCAATAACAAATACTTAAGTAACTATGCGGGATCAATTTTAACAATAACGGACTAGATAACAATGTACCAATTTATTGCCCTTAATATTTGTCACATCATTAGTAAGGGCTCATTAACTCATTGTCATAATATTTGTTAGCGTTGCCCATTAACTAGCCACGCAGAAGTGCCTAATTTACTTCAATACTTTATTACGTTGTGATAAGGTTCACGATAGGTTACCTGTGTCGTTGATGATAGTCAACATTAAGTCCTTTATGGCGTGGGTAAATACGTGAAGTTATGTTCTGAATAGCAATAGCACATGCTTATTTGCGTCGGCGCAGTAGCTCTTTATGAATATGTAAAGGCACACTTAGGTACTGTAACAAAGACTTACCTATAATACACAGTCACACGAATTAACGTAGGTAGGTATGACAGTATTAAATTTCTGATGAACGGTTAGTCATGTATCGTCTCGTTATAAATAAAGAGGTAAATTCGAGTTGTTCTAATGACATCTCGAGACATCGCCTTTGACAAAAGTCGTCACTTCATATTTTTAAAACTCAAGTAAAAGGATATAAAGTATAAACCAAACACAAGGGTAATCTGCCACATGCTTCGTCAAAACACAAAAGTTCTCGATAAACTTTAGAAAGTATGCAGGCATTGCATTTTTAGGGTTCCGTACATAAAGGGTAAAAACGGGACCCTATTACTAAAACTCCGCTGTTCTGTCTGTCTGTCCGTCTGTCACCAGGCTGTATCTCATGAACTGTGATAGCTAGACAGTTGAAATTTTCACAGATGATGTATTTCTGTTGTCGCTATAACAACAAAATACTAAAAACAGAATAAAATAAATATTTAAGTGGGGCTCCCATACAACAAACGTGTTTTCTTTGCCGTTTTTTGCGCAATGGTACGGAACCCTTCGACGCGAGACCGACTCGCACTTGGCCGGTTTTTTCATAAAAATGTTGAGTTGAATAGGTAGGAAATATGTGGCAAATTTGGTGACAATATCAATCACAGGATTAGTGATGTAACCGTTTGTCAAAAACATGTCGAATTGTGCGAATGAATATATATAAGTACCTAGTTAAAAACTGTACCAAATAACGAAGGAAAATTGTTTACATAGTGATAGTTATCAACGCAGTCTTTACATTGTATGCGGATCCGGTACGGTGTGCGAGCGGGACATCGCTATATGGGTGAATAATACTGTCTTGCTCACACAGCGGTGCGGTGTGCGGGTCCGCATCAGTGCGAAATAATGAAGGAATGCATATTTAGGCGTGTTAGCATTTAATGAGCTCGCATTGTCATTAAAAACAAGTGAGTTATTGCATTGCGTGTAGTCGGTGCGCTGGCGTGACCGACGCGAAACGCCCCGCCAGCTCAACAGCCCAGACTTTGGATTACGTCAGTGTTAGTACCAAACGTAGACGCGTAGCTGCCAAACACCAAAACAAACCGGTTTCTATTCTTTTATTCGCACTGTTTTGGCTTGAAAGTGTACCGCAAATTGCAACGCCTACATATCTCTGTTAGCTGCCAGTGTCAGTGACCTTTTATGAAGACGGGCGATCAGTTGAATCAGTATTTAGTTATCTCAAGTCGTGAGACGACGGTTCCGTTTCGGTCAAGATTCATGTGAAGTTAGTGCCGTTTGCGTCATTGCGTGGAAGAATCTAAGACTCGATCTTATTTCAGTGACTCACAGTACCTATCTGCATATAGTTATGGTAACCGTCTAGCAGTGCCGGTAAAGTTTGGTGTTATTATTAGTACACTGTAACTAGTTATTGTTTAGTGCTGTAAAAACTATTTATTCACAATGGATGAAGAATCGATGTGGAAAGGCTTTTATGAGAAATTACAGCAGCAGAAATCAATAGAAGAGCAAGTGCATGAAAGCAAGTAAGTCGTCGCGTCGTGATATAGAATAACAAAAGAGATGCAGTATTATTATTGCGCAAAGTAGATTTCGGCCCATTATTGAGGGTAATCTGTAAAAATGTTAAATGGATGATGGAAAATTAGGTATCTAGGTATTAGGTAGACTCGGATCTATACAGATGTTTAGGTTATGGGATAATTTCAATGACATGATTACCGGCGGCGTCCGTTAAAATAACTCGATTGATTGATGCAACTCTGTCGATTTAACCGCATGTTTACATACCTACCCCCAAAACGTTCTTTTCGCTACTAAGTATCATCTATTCCAGTGATGAAGTGAAGCATCATTAAAACTCGGTTTCTACCGGCTTGTTTAAGATAGTTGAATCCTTTACCTCTTCAAGGATATGTTTGTTTTCGGCATGGGTATCTTTTACTCATCAACATCATAACGGTGCGAAGTTGCGAAGTCGCAATCGTTTAAAAAAACATCTTTAGATATTATTCTAGATCCAAAGAAGCATAATGCGACGGTCGTACTTTTAGTTGGTTACAAGCACAGACCACCCCCACCCCCACCACAGGCGGTTTTCTGTGGTTACAAGACTGTTGGAAGGAACTAATATTCACAATCTGTGGGGTTCTGGTGTTTTTTAACACTTAACCCCATTTCCTCAAAATGTCTGAAACCTGTATATAAGTCCCTCCCTAGGGTTTTAACTTTTTATACATTTTGTGAGAAATAGCGTGTGCGATAAATCGATAATGCGTGAGGTACTCCACGGGCTAACTGACTATTCTAGACCTTATTTCGTTGCAATAGACTGTGTCCACAACTGTATGGAGACGCACCATTACATGTATTAGGTTGGTATTCCACCTGAGCTATTTTTTGGTCCAATGTGCGTTGCCTCTCACTCTCTCACTAAGCAGTTAGACGCAAATACACCTTCGACAAAGAAATAGGACATGTGGAATACCTCAGAATAATGACTAAAGCAAAGAAGCCGGGCAAAAATAAAAGCTTGGTAAAAGATATCGTATTCACAACACGTTATTACTTTTTGTCTATGAGTGAGTGAGACAACAATCCGCAAGTTCTTTCGTTTTTTTCAGTATTGTCATAAGATAACTGAGGGAAATGTCAAATGGTCCTATGTGGTTCTATAATATAATCCAGCCAAATAAAATATAAGTTCGTTATTTCACAGGTAGGTGTCAACTGTAACAACTTGACATAGTCGTATTATTTTAGTTGAAATATTTCGGGATGTTTCAGCGGTCATCTTGGTTTATTTTAATTATATTCTTGCTATTCCTGAAAGATTGTTGGAAAACGTGTTGAGTTTTTATTTGTAATGGTTTGAAGTTCCCTTTGTGATAATGTCTTGTGTGATCGAGGGCTGTAAATCGCATACAGGAAGAAAAGAAAATACGCACGAACCGATAACCTTTAATCGGTGAGTTTTGTTCAATTTTGAAGAAATTAATTTATAGGACCTGACCCTAAACATAGAAATCGATATATTGTTTATGTAATTATTACTTGCATTCAAGTCTATATAGATTTTTGCATAAATTTTCGAACTTTTCTGCTAAGTATTTTTGGCATAGTGATGTATCGACCTCAGATCAATAACCTATCGACATTTACAGCTTTCTTATAGTTTGGCCCAGGACTGTCTCATTTTAATTGATGAGTACAGTCAAGGGCATAAATATATATACATTCCCAAAGTCTCAAAAATATGTGTACGCTCAGACAATAAAATCGTGTTCACATATTTTTAAGCCATTTGTCAGGGTCGATATTTTTGCCTTCGACTGTACCTATAGTTTTCTTTGTTCTTACTTACTGACAGATTGTGTTTGCCAGACTATAGTTTAATACTAAAAACCGGTCAAGTCCGGTCGGACGCGCGCACCAAGGGGACCGTACTTTTTAGTATTTGTTGTTATAGCGGCAACAGAAATACATCATCTGTGAAAATTTCAACTGTCTAGCTATCACGGTTCATGAGATACAGCCTGGTGACAGACAGACGGACAGCGAAGTATTAGTAATAGGGTCCCGTCTTTACCCTTTGGGTACGGAACCCTAATAAAAAAGACATTAATGATCATTGATGAATGTTCCTTTTATTAATATTGTTGGTCACATAACTCAACTTTTTATTTCAGATTTCCAAAGGACGAGGAATAGGGGATATTACTGCAATGTTCTGCCACCAGAGTGCAGCACTAGCTTTTTTAGTGCACCGTATCGTAACTTATTCGTACTGTACCTTTAACAGGTTTTTGACAAGTTTTCAGGGGACCTACCGGAAAACTCGAATCCGAAATTTCGTTATCTAGCTGCCTCTTTATCGCTCGAATACGCAAGAGTGACAGAGATGTTAGATAACGAAAGTTCGATTTTCTTGTTGCGCGATAGACCCTCAGATTGTGATAGTGGCGCCACCTACGCCGAGTTTCGCGTAATATTCCCTATTATTAAATAAAAAAAATATATTACACGAACGTTTTTTTTTTCATTTCCTATTTGGTACAGTCAGCTGCAGAGAAAAGGCACTAGGTAACTTTGTATGCAGGGGGGGTGCCTTTTCTCTGCAGCTGACTGTACATGACTAGAAACTATACTTAGTCTTTTAGCATTAGAAAAAACGGTAAACCATTTCCACGTGTCTTTTTATTGACAAGTTTTTTTTATAAATATAGCAATATTTTACTTATTAAAGTAAAAGTATGTAAATGATCGTATATTATATTTGTTGTGACTTATTTTCAAAGTGTTTTTCGATAAAACGACACGTTAAGATCGCTCGCCTTCTTTCTAATGATAAAAAAACGAGAGGTATAGTTAGACGGTTCTGAGTGGTAGACTGCAAATGAGATAAAAGCTATATTAGGTACATGCATTAATCCTCATATCAGGCGGCTCTTTGATTCCAAGGATTGCATAATTTTTATACTTTTTAATGATTTTTAGAATATGAAAATTATAAAAAGTATAAAAGTTATGCAATCCTTGTATTCCACGCATTTCATTTCATTTCAACGAGCCGCCTGCTACAGATTTCTTGAAATTGCCGCGTTTTTTCAGGTTCAACTTTCATTATATGATTATTCTTTTACACGGCACATAAACTTATGCATAATTTATCGATATAAAAAGTCGACACAGTCACATCCCTAGCAAATTATCAAACTTATGACACCGTACGTAAATGAGAAATAACAAGCATATATGCATCTCTTTTCGGCACATTATCTAATTCGTAAGGAAGCAAAGTACGGGTATACATATTTGCGAAGCATTTTTGCCCGACTTCTATGCTTTAGTCATTATTCTGAGTGGAATACAACCCTTACGAGTACTACAAGACCAAATAGTTATGTGTACAACGGATAGATGGCAGTGTGCATGTTCAGTTCAATGAGTTCAAGACGATTTGATTTGAATGATTTGTTTGTACCTTATCTGTGGCAACTGATCTGTCAGTGTCAGCTGAGTTGATAAGATAAAAGATTTTATTGAGATTCATATTATGTGAGATAAAATAACTAAATTGTTCTCGATTGAACATTTATAACTCACTAGTTAAAGCGGTGACGTCTGGAACTCGGCACGCTTGTGTGTTTTGTCGTGTCTGTATCGTTATCAGTCCAGTGTACCTATAAGCTGCTATAATGGACCTGTTACGATTCAGTGCTGTGAGGCATCTACAGTTGTTTACGACGAGTTATAGAAGTATGCATCTTTTAAAAAAGGAAGCGTTTGTTAACGGAGAATGGCTGCGCGCGGCGAATAATGCTGTGTTTCCTGTGACCAATCCCGCTGATGACACTGTGATTGCAGAGGTGCCCGACATGGGTGAACAGGACGCTAAATTTGCGGTCGATGTCGCTTCCAAAGCATTCAAAATATGGAGAGATTCAACTGCAAGGGAACGAGCGAGTATTCTTCGAAAATGGAATGACCTCTGCTTGAAAAATATTGATCACCTTGCAGAGGTATTGACAGCTGAATCAGGAAAGCCATTGGCGGAAGCAAAGGGTGAAGTTATATATGGAACATCTTTTCTCGATTATTTTGCAGACACGGCGCGCCATGTTACTGGAGAAATTATTCCAAGTCCCTGGCCAAATAAGCAGATCCTTGTGACAAGGCACCCAATCGGGGTAGTATCAATCATTACACCCTGGAATTTTCCCTTCGCGATGATTACTCGTAAAGTGGGGGCACTCATGGCTGCCGGTTGCACTTGTGTCATCAAACCATCAGAAGATACCCCTCTGACAGCTCTAGCGGCAGTGGAACTAGCTATTCAAGCCGGTGTGCCTAAAGGTGTTATTAATGTGGTCACATCTAGCAGAAATAATGCTGCCAGTGTTGGCAAAGTTCTGTGCGAGCATCCTGCTGTTGGTTGCATTTCATTTACTGGCTCCACCAATGTTGGAAGAATTCTTTATGGAATGGCTGCAAAAGGCATCAAAAGAGTGTCTTTAGAGTTGGGTGGTAATGCCCCATTTATTGTTTTCCCTAGTGCTGACCTGGAAAATGCTCTTGACCAAGCTATGTTAGCAAAGTTCAGAAATAATGGGCAGGCATGCGTTGGAGCTAATAGATTCCTAATACATGAGAGTGTGTTTGACAAGTTTGTAGAAGGCTTCAAGAGTCGCATTGGAAAGAAGTGTATCCTCGGGCCCGGAACCAAGGAGGGGGTGACTTGTGGGCCACTTATCAACAAAATGCAAGCTGATAAAGTCTCTGGCCTTGTTGATGATGCAGTATCAAAAGGAGCAAAGGTTGTGCTTGGTGGAAAAATTGCTAATGAATTAGGCAACAAATTCTATGAATCTACTTTGATAGTTAATGTGACACCCAGTATGGCATTATACCATGAGGAGGTGTTTGGGCCTGTGGCTGTTTGTTACAAGTTTAAAGATGAAGCGGAGGCTCTTGAGGTTGCTAACAGCACTAGAAGTGGCTTGGCTAGCTATGTGTTTACAAAAGACCTCGGCCAAGCGTTCAGAATGTCTCAAAAATTGGAATTTGGAATGGTTGGAATCAATGATGGAATATTGTCTGCGGCTGAGCCACCTTTCGGAGGCATTAAAGAATCTGGAATTGGCCGAGAGGGAAGCAAGCATGGTGTTGAAGAATACACCGATATCAAATACACTTTGATGTCTGCCTTAGATAAATAAAGTATATCTTGTTGAGTTTATGTGCCATATTAATTTAGGTACTGAAATTTGTTGCTTTGTTTAGGTGTTATTGTATACATATAAACTATAATGTTGATAATATTGTTTACAACTTATTTTATCTATGTATAAAAATAACTTTGAATACCTATTGGATACTCAGCTCAGGTATATTTTGTGTTCTTTTTTCACTATAGTATAAGTATACATAGGAGTTATCTCTGTGAACCATTCCAGTCTTCCAGAAAATGTGATTTAGAGGTAAATGGAAATACGTGTGGAATTCAATATTTCAATAGGCATAACTTAGCCAGCTTAGTTTGTAAGATGGTATGTTTTAATTGTAGTTTTAATGTTCCTATTGGCAGTTTAATAAAATCGCATGTAATCAGTAAATAGGCCAAAAATCATACCTATAAATATACCTGCCTATCTAAGTAATACTGGATATGTTACTCCTATTATTTATTAATTGTACAAATGCGTACCATAGGTAATGAAATTTGTATGCATTTAAAAAAATCTTATCTGTTATGTGTATTTATTTTGTAACGTAGCTCTATTTAGAAAAGCCGGCACATGACATTTCATATACATTTGGTGCATTTTTTTATCATAATTTAAAGATTGTAAAGTATGCTGCAGAAACAACTGACCCCCTGCATAGAAATTCAGCATTATATAGATTTGTTACCATAGGAACGTTCGTTACGATATATTTAGCCACTTTGACTGTAACTATCTAATTTATACCGACTGTACCTAGTTACATACAATAATTCAGTCAAACATCAACATTTATTCACCAAATAGGCCACAAGGGCAACTTTTACACGCCAACATTGAATTTACATACAAACAAAATAATAATAATAATACATTAACAATTATAATATACAATTAACTGCAACTACCAATTCAAACTAACGTATTACAATTACTTAGAGATGTATAAGGTATCTTAATGTCGAATTACATAAAAAACTATAATAATAATATTAATAATTGTTGCCTATTGTTGCGCCTGTGAACGGGTTCCAGCAGGCGTTCTACATGACATTAAAGCTCTCCAAGGGGCCTCTACGTGTTGGATCTATATCCCCACGCAAGCCTATCAAAAGACCGGGATTTATAGGCCCGTGATATCGAAGGAGATATTAATAATATACAAAAAAAAAACAAATGCATAAATAAAATCTAAAATTATTAAGAGGTGCCAGTCAGTGGTAAAAGATGAATTTCAAATCACAAATCCGTCGTAACTGCTGATCTAACGGTCTAATTGCAGAACTGTCCTAATTCCGCGGTACCTATATTAGACGTTAATCATTGTACCTACACTTATTTTTTTTCAATGTAGCAAATACTGGTCTCATATATGTATATCGTCAAAATATACTCTAAGCATGTTATAAGTATCGTCTTTGTTTCATTTTTTTGTTCAATTTTATGAAACCCTGCTTGAGGAAAATGTTACATTTTTCCTTTTACAATCACCTTTGTTTTCCTACACTACAAATCGTCAGGTGACAACCAAAACTCACTAATTGCATAAAAATAATTAAACAATAATCAACCTTGTTATGTAACGAGTACGGTTCACTATTATTTTGGCCACCTGACGAAATTAGCTATGGGAAATTGGCTTACACAGCAACAGGATCAGCCGGTTTTACGAAACAGCCATTTTTATTCGCGTTTATAGGGTTAGTCGTACATTATGAAATGTATTGGAATTTATTCAGAAGTTGCCCTTTGACAATACAGATGCCACAAAACGGGTGTACTACAGCGCCATCTATTTCAGCAGTCAAACTGGGGGGGCTCGATTTTTTTCTTAGACTAGGTAGGCTCTTCTTCAGTCAATAACTGTCTGGGTGTGAATCTAACTGGTGATAAACACGCAAAGTTTAACACAGATGGCGCAGCAATCGTTTAAAACAAAACATGTCCTTAGATTATGCCAAAACCAAAGAAACATAAACCATATAAGGTAAACGTCCGAGTGCTCGACGCGGTACTAGTATATGGCATGGGTACTCTTAGAGTACCCAATTGTCCATGCCATATATTAGTACCGCATCGAGTACTCTGACGTTTACCTTTACTACTTTTAGATATCTGTCACTTATGGTTCCAGTTGGAACCAGTACCCAGTAGGTAAGTATATAATCAGTGGGTTTTTAACCTCATTTATTAACAACGCATTTTCTTCACAGGATACAAGAAGTGGACGACAGCTTCTTCGAGAAATTCGGCTCTTTATTAAAGCAAGTGTCACTAAAAGCCGCTATAGAAGAGGCGACTCCTCTAGCCCCTCTAAAAGAAATTGAGGAAAATGATGGCGAGAAGGCCGAGGCGGAGCTTTTGGAGGAGAGCAGGAGTCTCGCGAGGGATACTGACAGTGGTAATGAAACACTATTGGACACGGACTCCGAACCAGAAGATCCTGAAAAGATCGAGAGACTTGTCGAGACTATTGACTGGAACGTGAGTATCAAACTTCTTTTTTCAAAATTATTTTATTAAACTAGCGTGTCTCTTGATGGTATGCTGAAAAGATGTGAACATTGTGAACGCTTACTTAGCCAAAGGTTAATAATATAGTCAAAAGAATAAAAACTAAAAATTCTACTCAGGTTCCTCATAGTCAAAACAGTGCCTCCTCGAGAGCTTTGATAATCTTACTTGAAACCAAGATGACACTAGGTAGATAACCTACAGAAAAACCAATAGGTAGATAGGTAGATAAGTACAGTACCTATATAAACTACAGAAAAAAGAACTGAACGAATAAGCTGCAGTTAGTAGGCACTGTGTGTGTAGGCAGTGAAAATTGATTTTGCGTTGCCCGATACCGATGCTGTTAGAGCGAAATGGCATTTTTCTTTCATAGCATTGGACTCATACCTAACTAATGTTGGAATGAGACTGGCATAAAATGACGTGCCTCTTGCCTGAGAACATCATAAATTCGTTTCCGCCCGTTACTTATGAATCTTATGAATTAGGTACTTACCAATAGCAAATGGGTTAACACGGTGCCCTTAATAGCTTGCTATAATGGTTTGTTTATGTAGTCTAGATAGGTAGGTACTCTGGCCCATATGAACAATAGATAAAGTACTTACTTATGCGTATAACGAACCTCAAGGATGTTATCTTGATAGTCAATAAAAGTATCAGCGATTCGGTAATAGTTGTGACGCAGTAGCAAAGGGCCGTATCTAACGTAACATAGATATATTTAGCTGGTTGTGATTCTAATGGGGTGCGCGAGCTCGTGGGATTTAAGGTTGTGGGGCCAGTGTAGAGTGACCTCTGGAGTGTAGACCCGTAACTTATAATTGCTCTCCTAGCTAGAGACGGACCACGCTAACTTTATTTACACAGACTTTGCATTTAAAAAGGTAGGGGGAAGTCCCCCAGTAGCGGATACCTAAGCCTTTTTGAAGAAAATAAAAAAGTACTTATTTAAAAAAAAAAAGTTATTTATCAATAACGTTAGTCAACAAACTTTAGAATCAAACTAAAATAACATAAATGCAAATTCAACATTATCTAAATCGAAAAGTAAAATTTAGTGAAAAAAAAGGCACCCAATACCGGACGGACTACATTACGGACCCATAGCACCATCATCAAATATAATCTACTGAACATTCTGGAATGTCAAGCACAGGCTATATGCGCCCACCCACGGCAACTGGATCACTGTATCATCAGTTTTCGTTATAGTCTAAGTATACTACGAGCTGCTTCAACCAATGGCTGCTGTTTTTCCGAACATTTTTTTTCTTCTCCCATTTTTCCTTGCCCGTCCTTCTATCTGAAACATAGTAACGAAGGATTCCGTATCATTACGCAAAAAACGGCAAAAAAATCCCTTTTGTTGTATGGGAGGATGGATGGATTTTATTCTGTTTTTAGTTTCTGTTCTTATAGCGGCAACAGAAATACATCATATGAAAATTTCAACTGTCTAGCTATCACGGTTCATGAGATACAGCCTGGTGACAGACAGACAGACGGACGGACAGTGGAGCCTTAGTAATAGGGTCCCGTTTTTACCCTTTGGGTACGGAACCCTAAAAACATTATCACTGTCCGGCGTTACGGGACTACTACTGTGTCCGATACTGAGGGATAGGAAATCATTACAATTAATTCAACTATTTCAGTTATGTAAAAATAACTTTTATAGACTACGAAATTTAATTGAAAGTGATTTTATTAAAAATAAACACGTCCAGCTGAACACAAAAAATAGGCCAAAACACTCACCCGAAACTTATGCGAAGCAGCGCCTTCCCTACATAAACACTAAAACAACGCTCCCACGGTTGCTGCGCGCGTCACAAGCAATGCGCATCCCGTTTCTCGACATTAGTACGTCCCCCGCGCCTCTTTTACTTATCCTTGAATTGCTCGCGTTGTTAGTTGCCGAGATAGTACGTGTGTCCGGCACTATATGCCGTCCGTGGTTAAGGGACTTCCCCTTAGTTTTAGTCCTAAAACTCCTGCTTTCTCCTAGAATAGAATATCACCGCGCAAACTTCTTTATCAACCACCTGAGATAATTCGTTATTACATAATACATAGATTTTGTTATTATACGTCGTATTTTGAAATTACGATTTGGACTATGAAAAATATTTTTATCATGGCAACTCTATGGTTTCTAAAACGGTATGCTGAATCCTTTCGGCATTGCGCGATAGTCTTGACCGTCGTTAGCAGTTTTCTGCAAAGAATATCTACTGAACGGGTCGGGTTGAGGTGGTGCCTTTATAGTACTTTATACAATCGTGATATAATGGAGAGCTTTTCATTTGAGTACCGTGTAAATGCCCTCTGGTGTTACGGATGTCCATGGGCGGCGGTAATCGCTTACCATCAGGTGATGCGTCTGCTCGTTTGCCTCCTATATCATAAAAAAACGAAGCTTGCTGAGTGACCTTATTGGGTACGAGATTGAAAAGCTTGGTTATATCACTATTCTATTCAATACTTTTTCTACGATAGAATCATATAGGTAAACAAACCAATAGTATACAGCTTAGAAACGCGAGCACCTGCTATGCTGCGTTACCTTCACACTCGTACGCGCCCTACCCTGCGACGCCTAGCCGGTTGAGAAGAATCGCAACAAGAACGCGGCTCGCGCAACTAACGAGAATACATAGCATCATAAGCGGATATCTCGGTCAGTTTTGTTTTTATCGTTGAACTAGACATTGAGTTGACTCAGGATAGGAATGGTGGCGTAAGTGGAACACCTACGTGTGTGGCATTTCTAATGGCGGCATTATGTAAACACGCTGCATATAGGCGAGCTTTGTTTCGCTCATTTATGATTATGACTTTTTTATAGTGGTGGTATATATAATACCTATGTACTCCTCATCTGAGGGCAAGGATGCCAGCGCGGTTTATGGATGCTTGCAATAGCAAAGATGTTACATGCTTGTTCTCGAGTCTCGACCGAATAAGCACTAGGTAGGATTTAAATATATGCAATCTACGAAAGCGTCCGTATTCATATCACTTTTGCATGTCATTGTCTCCCACGATATGGTATCTACATATATGATACTCTATCCGTTCTATCTAGCACTATTCCAAGGATATTTTATTAGAACGATGATGTTAGGTCTAAGATCTAATAAAAGCCAAAGGGGAATGACATTGGAAACGAGAGCATTCTCTAATGACTTGGTCATTCAGCGGCCCTGGCGGGAAGTTGACAAAATAGCCGGACGAAAGTAAGAGCTCTGCTGGCAGGGCGCCATGCGTATTGTGAACACAGAATTCACGATACAAATTGTCTCGAATGTAAGCTCGACTGTTGTTAGACTAGACCTTGGGATCCGTAACTACACTCAGCACTTGAGTTCCGGCAATTTTTAGAGGAGCCTTTGCTTGTCCTCCACTCCTCACCTCCGCTTTCGGCACAGTGTACCCCCTCGCATCCTCAGCTCGAAAATGTACAGATCTCAACATGCTTTGACTATGGCAAGTTCTTACTACCTACTGGTCGCTGATAGCCTCTTTAGTTCACTTTTCGTTGAGGCCATATTTTATTATTACTTATATTCCGTTGTTAATAGACTGTCTTATGACTGTGATTATTATGATTATGATAATGAGAGTAACGAGATCGTTCGGGAAATGATATAGTACCAACACTACCAACAGCAAACTAACTGTGTACTTCGTTTCGTTGGTCTCGAAATTGTGAACATTTTCTGGTGCTGGCTCTCCGTCTATCAGATTTACTTTTATCCTACCAGCTCAGATAGGCTCGATTTTGTCGCAAAAGTCCGTTATATCCACTACTATGTAAAACTTACAACTACTTTTCCACAATATCGGGTAATGTTATAATATGTCTAGGTATACCCCGGGTTCGAATCCTGGTATGGGTGTGTTTATTACAGATTTTTTTTCCTGAGTTATGGATGTTTTCTATGTATATAAGTATTTATATATACCTATCTATTATATATAGGTATATCGTCGCCTAGTACCCACAACACAAGCCTAATGAGCTTACCGTGGGACTACATAATAATATTAATAATATGTACTTAGTTTGATTCGTGTAAAAAAATTCCAATATATAAGTATTTATTTAAACCACTTTATGTTATGTTATGAATAAAAATTTGAATCTGAATAAATAAATAAAATTTGTTGTTTTTGTAAAAAATATTTTGCCACGAGTATAGTTATTTGTTATACAAGGGTGCAAAGTTGTATTTTACCAGCGAGAGTGGAATTGAAACACGAGCAAGTGAAAGGATTCTTTAGTTGAAAAGAAAGTTCTAAAATAGAATCCTGAGCGTACCGAGTGTTTTAACACACGAGAAGTAAAATACATTTGCACCCGTGTGTAACACAAAACTTTTCCCCTCACTATAGCGAGAAAAGTGCAACATCCACAGGCGTTAGATCATCTTCATCAACTGGAATCACTCATTTTTTTACGATATTATAAAAAAAAACTCTGGAAATTCTGTATTTTTACGTGAGAAGTTTTAAAGTAAAAAATTTGTTGACAATGTTGACATTTCTGACGTATGAAATGTCAATGATGCGTTTTGAAATTGCGTCGACTCAACTTGTGCGTTCAGAATTTGCGCGTTATTTAACATCATTATTAGAAAACAAACGTTTCTTATGGAATTTTAAGGTTTATGACTTAAAATCAGTAAATAAAGCTAAATTTGGTATTTTTTATTAAATTCTCAAACCATTTATTTAATGATAATTAATATCGAACGAACCATTATTATGAGCGTTTTACGTTTTGTTATCTGTCAAGCTACTTAAACACGCTCCATCCAAGGTCAAATTACTTTCCCCACTAGTGGATAAAATGCGTTTTTCCCCGCTTGTTTTAAAGGATAAAAGACGGCTTTCCGAGCTAGTGAGGGGAAAAATAAGTTTTGTGTTTGCATATGTTGTATAGGCGTTGTATAGGTTGTATATATTTATATAATATACCTTACTACGATCACATCATATTGTCAGAAACAACATTTTCTTTGATCATGATCCCTTTAATTTGAAAATGTATCCGCTCAAGTCCTTAACAATCTGGTTGTTTTCAGACTTCAGACCTATTTTAGTGTAATGTCTAGATTACGCATCTGGTAGATCTGCCGAGGCTCAAGAGTTGCATTAGGCACTTTACGAGCATTCGCAATTTCGAAACCAGGGATTTATCTGAGTTATTTTTCGTAAACGTGGACGTTACTAATACGTTTAGAATTATGTACCTACTGCAGAATGCATCGGTTAAACTCTCTTTTAAAGTCCCTCGTAAAAAAATAGTGTAGGGATGATAGGAGTATGTGGTGAAAGAAAATTAAAACCTAATTGGATTCTTAATAATCTTAGTGAAAAATCTTTTGTTATAATTTGCGTATTTCCATACTTTGTTCTGGTTCTTGTTGTTATTTTCGTTATAATTCTGATAATTTCTCTGTATTCTTTGCATACCTAAGGACTTTAGGGTCAAGACTGTTTAGTCGTAGCCAACTTGTAGAAATACTTGCGCTTGTCAAGAGGTTGTTATTACCTACTACTACATCACCTAGATACCACGATCTTATCAAGTAGCCAGACACTTCATCAGGCTAGTTAATTGTGGAAGACTTGCAAATAAAACAGATTGTTGTTACAATCGTTGGTACATAGTTTCTATGTATACGTGAACGAAGTGGCGAATAAAATAAATAAATCGCTCGGCACGTGTGCTGCGGGGAAACAGGAACCTTGGCCGTTGTTATAACACTGAAATAGTTTTTTTGTAAGACTACACAGTGCAGAGTAATCTGTTGATGAGATTGGATAATGCAAATACTAAAACAGGTACATATATACATATACCTACTTGTATATTTATGCTCGCCAAATGCTCTTTTGTTTTGTAAATGATTAAGATGAGGAAAATATTCTTCATCATTTTTATACTTTAACTATTCAAGCGAAACTTACTTCATAGTGAAACAAAATACTATAACTGATACCGCTGCAAAAAAAAAAAAAGTATTACATTAAAAATGTGAATCTTAATGTGCACAACTAGTACTTTTACTGTTTGTGTAAAAGCGTAATTGTGGTATACCTAGACGATTTGATTTTCTGTAATTACCTAAATCGTTTTCCGATCCGTTTATTTAGATATAATTAAAAATATGGATATAGTTTCGTTGCAAAATGTTTCTGCAATAACGTTACATTGGTTCTCACACACATTTGGTTCAAGTACCTTTTCAAAAGATTTTTCCCCTCACTAGCTCGGAAAGCGTTTTATCCACTAGTGGGGAAAGTAATTTGACCTTGGATGGAGCGTGTTTAAGTAGCTTTTGACAGATAACAAAACGTAAAACGCTCATAATAATGGTTCGTTCGATATTAATTATCATTAAATAAATGGTTTGAAACTTTAATAAAAAATACCAAATTTAGCTGTATTTAATGATTTTAAGTCATTAACCTTAAATTCCATAAGAAACATTTGTTTTTTTAAATGATGTTGAATGTAATTCTGAACGCACAAGTTGAGTCGATGCAATTTCAAAACGCATCGTCAGAAATGTCATTGTCAACATTGTCCTGAGACATTGTCAACAAAATTTTTCTCACCGACACGCAAAAATACACAACTTCCAGAGTTTTCTGTTATAATATAGTATTATCGTAAAAAAATGAGTGATTCCAGTGATGAAGATGATCTAACGCCTGTGGATGTTGCACTTTCCTCGCTATAGTGAGGGGAAAAGTTTTGTGTTACACACGGGTGCAAATGTATTTTTACTTCTCGTGTGTTAAAACACTCGCTACGCTCAGAATTCTATTTTAGAACCACTCGCTTCGCTCGTGTTTCAGTTCCACACTCGCGGGTAAAATACAACTTTGCACGCTTGTATAACAAATAACTATTTCCCCTCACTAGCTCGGAAAGCCGTCTATTATCCTTTAAAACAAGCGGGGAAAAACGCATTTTATCCACTAGTGGGGAAAGTAATTTGACCTTGGATGGAGCGTGTTTAAGTAGCTTGACAGATAACAAAACGTAAAACGCTCATGATAATGGTTCGTTCGATATTAATTATCATTAAATAAATGGTTTGAGAATCTAATAAAAAATACCAAATTTAGCTTTATTTAATAATTTTAAGTCATAAACCTTAAAATTCCATAAGAAACGTTAGATTTTTTGTAATGATGTTAAATATAATTCTGAACGCACAAGTTGAGTCGATGCAATTTCAAAACGCATTGTTGACATATCATACGTCAGAACAGAAATGTCAACATTGTCAACAAAATTTTTACTGTTCTCACCGACTCACGTAAAAATCAGAATTTCTAGAGTTTTCTGTTACAATATCGTAAAAAAATTAGTGATTCCAGTGATAAAGATGATCTAACGCCTGTGGATGTTGCACTTTCCTCGCTATAGTGAGGGGAAAAGTTTTGTGTTACACACGGGTGCAAATGTATTTTACTTCTCGTGTGTTGAAACACTCGCTACGCTCAGGATTCTATTTTAGAACCACTCGCTTCGCTCGTGGTTCAACTATAGAATCCTTTCGCTTGCTCATGTTTCAATTCCACACTCGCGGGTAAAATACAACTTTGCACCCTTGTATAACAAATAACTATTTTATGCTTTACATCGCTCTTCTGGAATGCCTATAGAAATCTAAATAAATCGCTCCCATAAAAAAATCCTAATGGTTTATGGCGTATTCATGTAATTGAAATGATACATAAATCGATACTATCCATTAGCTAGTACTTGATGTCAGCTTTACGGGCTCAGTTATAGCCTACCCGTTAAATTTTATCTAGACATTACATTATGAGTATAGTAAATCTATTATTTAAATTTATTTGGCAGATTCAATAAGCAAATCGATTTGGATTCGATTGTAATAGGTATTTCGTTACAACTTTACGGACTCTATCTAACTAGGTATTTACTTATTTAGTGTTCCGTACTGACAACGTCGCAAAACGCAACCCTTGAATAATAATGTCTGTCGTCCGGGGTCTGCCTGTCTCGGGAACGGTTTGAAATAGAAATCTGAAATTTCGGATAGACATAAGTAGGGTAGCGATCGTCTTGCCACCTTGTATACCAATTTAATTTCAACTTAATCTTAGGAGTACCTATCGAGTATGAAAATTTAGTAATATTCGTTTATTTAAATTCGTTTTGTCTCGTTAATATTGTAAAAAAGAGAGTGCATTTGACATGAGGATTAGGAGCAACTGGTAGCTATTTGAATTTATAATATTTTATAATCTAAATCTTTAAGGGGACCACTGATAGAGTCAAGCAGGTGTTATTTTAAACGTCAAACTTCTATGAAATTATGACGTATAAGTAACACTTGCACTGCGTGTGCTATCAAAATCTCTGCAGACTTTTCTTGGTCTAACTCTAGTAATAACATGATTACCAGTCCGCCGGACGATATCGCCCTGTCAGTTGTTCGAAACTGTCAAATTTTTGTTCTATGTGACAGGCTGATATCGGGACTGATAATCAGTGGGCCCCTTTAGGGCCACTTGCACCATCCTACTAACCCGGGGTTAAGCAGTTAACCCAGTATCAAGATGTACTGATAAGTGATAACCATGGTAACTCCAGGTTTAACCGGTTACACCATTGTCAAATTCTGTGGCCCTAGTGAAAAAGGGTACTAGTCTCGCGCAGCTTAGTGTAAAAGGGCATGTGTTACGTGGAACTTACTCTTTTACACCTGCGCTGCACGAGACTTGTACCCTTTTTCACTAAGGTCACATAATTGTACTGATAACCATGGTCGGGTTAGTGGAATGGTGCAAGTGGCGCTAAAGATTTTTATGAAGTATTAAGTACTTACTAAATCATTGAGGAAATTTAATAACAGTTAGAGGCGGAAACCTCACAAATAGTTAAAGAATGAAGTCGTAACTCCAAAATGACGTCCCGAAGAGTGAATTAAACATTTTTTTATTATTCCTTTGAGTTCACATACGTCTGCCGTTGCAAAAATAGAATTTGGCGGTAGTACGGTGCGATCCAGAGTCCCGTTCGGTCTCGGCCGCAGTGCATCGGGGAGTCCCACCTGAGTTATATCGGGTTCGGACTCTTGACTCATCTCCCGAGGGACTTACTCAAAATAATAAGTTATTGTAAAGATCAGTGCCTCAGTTAGCTTTGAGCTTTCAGTGATGTGTAGTGTGTAGTGTCAAAATGAACGGGACGGCGACTTTACGGACGAAGTTCAGGGGAGTGAAGAAGGAGTTGCTGGAGCGGCAGACCAGCCTGCTGATCCAGTCTATGACTGTGGGTATTTGAGGACATTCTTTTCTTTGCGTCGTAAGCAATATATTCGTTACGGATCATAGGTAAAACTACAACGAAGCTAATTTTTTTACGTTACCGTTGGAATTAATTAAATACAATGTTGAAGTCTCATTTAGGCATTGTCTTAACAGAAGCGACAAAACACGACAATTAGCGATAGCGATGATGGTGTTAATTAATTTCCACATTTTGTATGTACTTACGTTTGATTTTTCCTTCAAGTCTACAATCTGCATTAAATGTATTTCATTCTGTAAACAAAAATAGTGATACACATTTATACTTTCCGTTACAAATATTTAATATAGTATTATTCGTAACAAAATCTGTAATTCATTCTTACTTGCTTAAGCTGGTTACCTTACCTACCCTAGCCTAGTTACCTTATGGACTATGGTATAATGGTATACGAGTATGACAGGTAAGTATTGGTTAAACTTAGAACCCGGGGTACACGAGTTGTACCTAAATGGCAATCAGTTGAAGTGTAACGTGCTATTCAAAAAAGCACTTGCTATGTTATAAATAGTACTTATCCAACTTTTCAACATTTAACGTTCGCAATAACTTATTGTTCTTGATGACCTAGCCAGGTAAATAATACATTTTTACCTGATGAAGCCTGCGTTGCGCAAATCAGAATAATGGAATGATTTGCTGTGATAATCATGTTTTTAGGTATCTAGTATCTAAGTTAAATCTTAAAGCAACTATAATATATGTTTACTGTTTAGTATCATTGATTTGATGTAGGTAAAATTAGTTTAATTTATAATTAATGATGTTCTTGTGGTCTAGATTGAAGCGTTGGTTAGTCATAGTCAACTGATTTAGACGGGATTCCCACTTCTTACCATTTAAACCAGTTCCACTGCCTTGAGGTAAACCTAATCTTATACATATTTAAGCTTACATACGCTAATACTTCAAAAATAACTACTTACAAAGTAGGTAGTAGCCGGTTAATTAGTTAAAGCCTACCTATAATCATTAAGATGTAAGGTTATTGTTGTATTATTATTATTGTTGTTGTAATTTAGAATTATGTAGTAACATATCTATTCTTATACGAGTTTTTTTATTTAAATCATAATCAGCCAAAATATCGATCCGATCATTATATCAGGTGGAGGGGTACCTACCCCTTCGAGGTAAGTTACCTAACTTACAGAGTATTGTTTGATATAAGGAAAAACATAAAAATCGTAAAAGATACGTTACGACAACTGTCTATTGTTTTATAGAAAAAACATTAAACCTTCCACTGACGTCTCATCGACGATTATGTGCGTTTTGAAACAGCCGGTTCTTAGTCACATTCTGATGATTCGCATTGGCTTGAGAACCATCCAGTTAGGTTCCCGGTTCATTTGAGATGTACAGTGTTAGACAGTCTGAGGTGAGTCGAGCGGCTAACAGAAAGCAGCGTTAGGGTGTTGTTCCAGTCGTTTACCGACCTTAGGCTAATCTAACCAGTATAAGGGCTAGTTGTAGTTACACCAACTGCACATAAATACAAATATTTAAATAAATAAATATAAATATTATAGGAAATTCTTACACAGATTGACTAAGTCCCACGACATGACAGACTAAACAACTTCACTCAGCACCAGCAGTGAACTATGAAACTTCCAACGTTGTAACGTTGTAACATACGTTTTGGTGCAACCGACCCTAAGTAAGCTACCCGATTGTGCAAGTGGTTAGTTGTTGGGTATTTGGAATACTTACGGGTTCGAGTTACGGAATCCCTTTCTAATTTCGCATTGAATTTCAAGACGTGTTGTCTTAATGGTTTTGATTTAAAAAAAAACTATTTTATTACGACCCTTTACAAAGATGCTCACTCGTTTTCGTCTAGGTAGAGGTCCATTCAAGTCCTTTTGAGTAACACTCCAAAATGAAAACTCTGTTCTGTAATGACTCATTACTCTGACTCTCGTCAAACTAAATCTATTAGCTCTTCAGAACTCTCAGAACTCTTAGGACTCGGTGTTCTAAAACCCTTAGCAATATTAACTCATAGAATTACTAAGTTTATTTGTATTGTTGTGACTGTTACTGATCTAAAAGTCCCTTTTACACTAGTTCCCCTGACCGTTCGATGCGCCTACGCTCGGTAGGCAACGGAAACAGGGCCTGGGTGGTTGGTAGCTAGATCAATAGCTCCCTTCCCACGGCGCAGTAACCCCACCGATTTCGGGACGCACCGCCTACGTCCGTATTTCATAACAGTGCGCTAATTTACGATTGTCCGCGTTGTCGCGGTTTGTTTTACCCGTATCGTAGTAACGACTTACCCCTTCAATCAGAGAAAAACTGAAGTGGAAGTCTAGTGTCAGGAACTAGATTGGTGCAAGAGGTCTATGAAGTTACGATATTATTACGACACTTCGGTATGTTATTTATAGTAAATAAATATGTTAAGTTTAAAATTAAAAGAAACAGTGATTTATTAAATATTATAGCTATCAAATTAAGAAAACATCTGTATAACCGATTTCATTTAATAATTCGGGACGTTATATTTTTTTCTGACCTTAAAACTTTAATACGAGTCGTTATTTTTTTACTGACATTTAAAATCCGGGCCTCTTTTCTATTAAGTATTTTTATTGGAATTTTAATTCTGAAAAAGTTCCGAAATATTTTTATATAATACCCATTTTTTTAATAAGTACCATTCTTTATCAAGCAAGTGAATGAATTAGGTAGGTATTGTACCTACTCTTATTTTAAATGGTGAATCGGTCGCCAGAGTTCAACCTAGTTTTAGTCTCGTTTTTAAAATTGATAGACTATGAGTAATTCCCAATAATAGTGACTTGCGTGTGGCATATTGTCGTGTCAGCTGTGACAAATAACACTGCTGAAGTTCCATGAAGTTGTATTGGTGCAGTAAACAAAATGTAATCAATTATCCAGCAGTGTTCGTGAAGCAAACGTATTTTTTGCTTGTCATACCAGGATTTTTAATAGGTACCTACCATACAAGTTTTCGTTTAGCAATTTTGGTATAAATTTTAATGGATGTTGGATATTCCATTAATGTATCTGAATGTTACAATTTTTTACGAGTATATTTTTAGCATTAGATGCTTTTTTGATTAAATCGATACTTCAGTTTCCTGTGCTGCAACTGCAACTTTTACATTAGAAAACGTTGGTTCGTTTTTTAGTCAGAAACCAGTTAAAGTTTTGTGTGTGTGTGTGTGTGTGTGTGTGTGTGTGTGTTTTTTTTTCAATACCACGTCGGTGGCAATCAAGCATACGGCCCGCCTGATGGTAAGCAGTTACCGTAGCCTATGGACGCCTGCAACACCGGAGATGACGGGTATTCCCCATTTTATCCCCGAAACAGCTTGTACTTACTGCGAAATTTCTTATTCTTATCCTTATAATTCAACTTTCATGCGTTAGTTTCTTTTACCTCGCCCTTCGTTGTGCATCAAAGTAAATACACACAGTTAACATTAAACAAGGATTCGCCTGTCAGTGACTAAAACCAGTGTTTTTCTAGATCGATGAACTCTACCTGGAAATCCTGTACGAGATCCTACACAATGTCGGCGGATGTGACGTAGGCTGCGAGGCGGGGCAGCTGGCTATGTTGTCCTATGTTCAAGACGCCTTCAAGATCTCTAATGACAAGCACAAGGAACTCCTCACACAAGCCGAAGCTAAGGTGCGTTTTGGTTTTGCAATATTTTCTTATGTCATGATGGTTCCGGAAAACGAACCTCTAACCTGTAAACAATTAATGGTTAAAGATTTGGGTACTTTTTATTAATGCAATTATCATACAGATTTAAACATGCTTATAATGGACCAGCATTAAAATAGCGTGACCTTTGGCCTATTTTGTATCGTGCTACCAGATCCAATACTTCCTAGTTTAAGCGTACCTAATCTGCATAATTTTTGTTTTTGTTTGCGTTCATAAATTGTATTTTTCCCCTCACTAGCTCGGAAAGTTGTCTTTTATCCTTTAAAACAAGCGGGGAAAAACGCATTTTATCCACTAGTGGGGAAAGTAATTTGACCTTGGATGGAGCATGTTTAAGTAGCTTGACAGATAACAAAACGTAAAACGCTCATAATAATGATTCGTTTGATATTAATTATCATTAAACAAATGGTTTGAGAATCTAATAAAAAATACCAAATTTAGCTTTATTTAATGATTTTATGTCATAAACCTTAAGAAGTTCCATAACAAACGTTTGTTTTTTAATAATGATGTTAAATATAATTCTGAACGCACAAACAAGTTGAGTCGATGCAATTTCAAAAGCATCATTGACATTTCATACGTCAGAAATGTCAACATTGTCAACAAAATTTTTACTTAAAAAATTCTCACGTAAAAATACAGAATTTCCAGTTTTTTGTTATAATATCGTAAAAAAATTAGTGATTTCAGTGATGAAGATGATCTAACGCCTGTGGATGTTGCACTTTCCTCGCTATAGTGAGGTGAAAAGTTTTGTGTTACACACGGGTGCAAATGTATTTTACTTCTCGTGTGTTGAAACACTTGCTACGCTCAGGATTCTATTTTAGAACCACTCGCTTCGCTCGCGGTTCAACTATAGAATCCTTTCGCTTGCTCGTGTTTCAATTCCACATTCGCGGGTAAAATACAACTTTGCACCCTTGTATAACAAATAACTATTATTTTATTTATAGGAACCTCCAGAACTGATGCTAAATGTGGAACTAGTGGAGGCTAAAGACTTAGTGCCAAAGGACCCCAACGGTCTGAGCGACCCATTCGTGACGATATACCTGATGTCCAACTCCTCACACCGGTACAATACGTCGGTGAAGTCCAGCACGCTCAATCCTGTTTGGGAGGAGTATTTCTCGTTGTAAGTATAGTTTTTTTAAATAAATACTTTGCTGAAATAAACAAACACAAGGTGCCAAAGGTCCCGAACGCTCTGAGCGAGCCGTTCGTGACGATATACCTAATGTACACTTCCTCACATCGGTACAATACAACGCTTAAGTCCAGCACGCTCAATCCTGCCCGGGATGAGTATTTCTTTACTTTCTTATTAATTTTAATTCAGTACTAAAAACTGCAGTAGTTTTTCTCGCTGTAAGTGTGCCGTGTACAATTTCTTTGAGGCGGTAACTCACGTAAATAAGTAAAATGTACATAAGTACACATAAACATATAAATTGCGCACCTGTGGTTGTGCTTCTTGTAATGTTTTTAAATAGGTCCAATAATGATTGTAGCCTAAAAGTACACGAATAAAACAAAAAGTAACCTAGTTCATTGCACAAATGGCCGTTAATCCACTACTAAATGAATCGAAGAGGAAATATATCTAATTTTTTTACATAATTACTTGTGGTACTAATAGATATAACAGGATGGCAATGGCATCAGCAAAATGATAGAAGACATTCGATTAGATCATTACATTGGCACCAGTATCGTAAAGTTACCTACGCGCCCATACCTAATGATCTCAATTTAGGAAGACAATCTTCCTTTGTCTATTTTAGTCAGTAGTTCGTAGAATTCTGAACAATCAACTGCATGTACTCGTACAGTCAGCTTTCGAACACCGGCTTCCTCGTAAAGATGTACAGTAAGCTGCAGAGATAACTGAGATAAGTGACCCCCCTGCAAACAAGTTTCTATGCAGGGGGGGGGGTCAGTTATCTTTGCAGCTTACTGTACATCCCGACCTACATAGGTAAGGTCAGGTATCTCTGTAACTGACCGTGCATATTTCGATAAGATTAAGGTAAATAATGCTTCAGAAACCGCTAAATAAATACTTATTAGCTAACTGGGAATGTACGAGTAGGTATAGGTAGGTCAATCACAGACGTAGGTAAGTAATTTTACGATCACACGCTGAACGCGTAACGGCCTTGCTCTTGCCAAAAATTAAACAAATGTTCAATTTTGGAACGTTTCCGTTTTAGCCATGGATGCTATTTTAACCAGTAAATATATTTAGGTTTATTAATTGCTTTAAATATTTTAAATGTGTTAATTATGAAATTTTGTCGGCAGGCCGATGCGAGAAAACCTTCAGGAGGACTCTCTTTGTTTAGAAGTCTGGTAAGTTTTCAAACGTCATTCAAGTATTATTATAGGTACTTATTGTTAAAAATGTTCTGTTGTTTAAATTACGTAGATATTTCTTATAAAACCTTAATAAATATTCCCAAACTTTAGACGCATTTTGTTCTAGGTTCATTTAAAACGATAAGAACAAAAATAAAACTAAAATAGTTATTTGTTATACAAGGGTGCAAAGTTGTATTTTACCCGCGAGTGTGGAATTGAAACATGAGCAAGCGAAAGGATTCTATAGTTGAACCACGAGCGAAGCGAGTGGTTCTAAAATAGAATCCTGAGCGTAGCGAGTGTTTCAACACACGAGAAGTAAAATACATTTGCGCCCGTGTGTAACACAAAACTTTTCACCTCACTATACCGAGGAAAGTGTAACATCCACAGGCGTTAGATCATCTTTCATCTGAATCACTCATTTCTTTACGATATTATAACAGAAAACTCTGGAAGTTGTGTATTTTTACGCGAGTCGGTGAGAAAAGGTTTTAAGTAAAAAAAAATGTTGACAATGTTGACATTTCTGATGTATGAAATGTCAATTACGATGCGTTTTGAAATTGCATCGACTCAACTTGTGCGTGCAGAATTATATTTAACATCATTATAAAAAAACAAACGTTTCTTATGGAATTTTAAGGTTTATGACTTAAAATCATTAAATAAAGCTAAATTTGGTATTTTTTATTAGATTCTCAAACCATTTATTTAATGATAATTAATATCGAACTAACCATTATCATGAGCGTTTTACGTTTTGTTATCTGTCAAGCTACTTAAACACGCTCCATCCAAGGTCAAATTACTTTCCCCACTAGTGGATAAAACGCGTTTTTCCCCGCTTGTATTGAAGGATAAACGACAACTTTCCGAGCTAGTGAGGGGAAAATATCTTTTTGTGGACTTTTACAATTGTCTTAAGCTTTACAATTGTCTTCCAGCTGACATAATAAACGCGCCCAGCGATGCAGTTTTTAAAAACAAGGTCAAGAACATTTTACTAGATTTGGCTTGTTACACAATTGACGAATACTTTGAACTTTGAAATGATCTCATTGGACCACTCATATTGTAATACTCAATATTAAACCGACAATAACTGTGCAAATATTTTAAATTTAAACTGAAATTAATAATGAACTAACTGTGTGTTAAAATTATTTATACTTTTATAAAGATGTGACATACCTAGTTAAAATATATATTTTTATATCTAGTCATAATATATTTTTGTACCTGACATGTAAAATACTTATGTTATGTTGTTATATTTAGTTTAAAACAAAGATAGATACCTATATATACAGTCGAAGAAAAAAACGTGCCTCGAAAATCACGAAAATTTGATTCTCGATCAGAGGGCGCCACTAGTTTTGGCCTACTCTCGTATAGAGGGCGTTGACTGTTTCGTTTGTTATTTATAATTTTAACGCATATCAGTGAATAAAAAAATCATTTATCCATATTTGAATACATTTTAACGTATTTTTATAAATCTTCATTTTTAGTTTTAAAGTATGTCGATAGATGGCAGTGAATTTACAGCGGTTACAAAATTTACTATGACAGTACCGCTCTATCTTCAAAACTACACAATTTGGTGATATGAACGTGAAAAAGTATTAAAGTAACACTGTCTTTTGACAGGGATTTCGACCCCGCTGAGACAGTAAAAGAGAAGATGACCAAGATGTTCGAAGTGAAAGGGGTGAAGGGCTTCCGGAAGCTAATGAAAGAGATAGCCATCACCGCCTCCTACGGCAAACATGACAACGAACTTATTGGCACGGCTAACATTCCCCTCAAGGTACGTTGAACAGTCACGTGAACGAAATCCGAGGTATCCTTCTCAAACTACGTGCGCATACATAGGTACTCGAAATTATCCCTATTTTCAGAGAAAAAATACAAAGACAAAGACTTTGTGGTCACTGGTTTGCCATCTGCATCAGATGTAAAATCCGACGAATATGTTTTAGAGTTTACGCAAACAACCTTTCACATTAATTAACCCAAATGTGCACTAATGTGATTCCTATTACTATATACCTACAATATACATAGTTTCTAATTAAAACAGAAAATAAACACGTACCTATGTAGAAAATCAATCAGTGAACAATAAGATGGTAAATACATATTTTTAAATTACAATTTCAGTCTATCCCAGCAAGTGGTATGACAATGTGGTTCAACCTCAGCAAGAAGAGCAAGTTACGGCGCCAGGGCGTGGTGAAGGTGCGGCTCAACTTCTCGTCCGAGAAGAACTCGCAGGTCGCGGCGCAGGAGCACCGCCATTTGCTCAGGATCATGCTACTCCATGAACTGGAGAATTCCA
Source organism: Cydia strobilella (assembly GCF_947568885.1). Taxonomy (NCBI): domain Eukaryota; kingdom Metazoa; phylum Arthropoda; class Insecta; order Lepidoptera; family Tortricidae; genus Cydia; species Cydia strobilella. The sequence goes on from NC_086050.1 coordinate 11,746,916, forward strand.
AGGTATCTATCATGTACAAGGGCAGGCTCCTGAACATTGGCTTGTATCCATGGCCACTAAGCACGGCTCGCAGATATTCATTGTTCCAGCACTGTGGTGTCCTCTTTTGTTAAGGGCGCGGCGCTTCCCTGTCTTCTCTATTATTAACGGAGTTTGTAGATTATTGATTGATTGTTGTGTGACAACTTGACAAGATAACTACAGGAACTGCTGACGAAGCCCGAGCTACGTAGGTATTGTAGTTTACTGAGAAACTATAGGTAAGTAATAAATACAACGTACCTACTGATCATTATACTCGTATTAGGTAATTTTACGAGTATGTTGTAGGTATCTCCCAGAAAAGGCACTATTCGTGCAAGTGTCTGTCTTATGCTGTTACACGCGAGGGCTTACGAATGATAACATTTGTCTGTAAAAGTCATTAGGAATTTAAGAGGACTCACTGAGGATAACCTTTTCTCTGTTTAGGTGGCCCCATACTGGTGGTGCGGCAACTTCAGCGGCCCCGCGGAGGCCATCTTAACCCAGCATGTTGCGCAAAGTGGTCTCTCGCCCACAGAGAACGCGCTCGCGCAGTGGAGTGTGTACTGCTCGCTCACCGTCGACCACCCGCTCAGCTTCGCCCTCTTCAACATGCTGTTGGAGAAGATCACCAAGCCTTTACAATCCGGTGAGTAGGCATTCTTTTTTGTAGTGTCCGAGATCTATTACTGCTTAATTGCAGTAATAATGAATAATAATTCAGCCTATATACGTCGCATTGCTGGGCACAGGCCTCATGCGCAAGAGGCTTGGGGCTAGGGTTAATTGCAGTATTCATCTTAAAACCACCCACCACCGCGTACCAATATTTTAACATGTTTATGCAACAACAATTTCCTTTAAAAGTTCTGTCGCGGCTTAATAACTGGTGTCGTAAGAATCATAAAAGGTCTTTATTAGTGCCCACATAAAATTGTCACGCAGTCAAGCTCACGGTCTGGGTCGAAAAGCGATTTAACTTTGAGAAATTTTTATTAAATAAAGATAAAAGAGCAATAAAGATATTCTATTCTAAAATATTCCTACGATAAGACTATAACCCACTGGTGAGTTGCAGTTTGTCGAACATGGACAGTCCGCTGCCATATTTGTTTTATGCAGCTAAAAACATTTACTGTACAACTGTATTTTTTATAGAATAATGTTTTGGTTGGTACTGAATCTAGTTGCTAAGCCTTCATGACTCATGAAAGATAAATTGATAAGAATATTTTCAAAACTTAAACAGATTATGAGCAGATAAGGATTGTTTGTTAGGATGATGACGACACTAAAATACTCGGAAACAATCTTATTCAAGACAATATTTGTGTCTGCCTTACAGGTCTCATAAAAGAAGAGGACGTTAAGCTATTCTGGGATGGCGCCAAGAAACTGCTCCCGACATGCTTCGGACAAATCAGAAAGTTGAGGAAGAAGACCGCTGGCGACAACACCGTCATGAAAACACTTAGAGAAGTCATGAAAATACTGTACAAATTGTCCATGTTAGACGTCCCCGACTCCGTTGATCTGTTTCCTAGTAATGTGTATGGTTGGTTGCGGAGTAATGACAAGGGAAGGTTGACGATTCATGAGGTGTTGAACCAGGCGGCTATCCAGGGCGCTTCCGATTGGTTCGTGCATATTCTGGACAATAATGAGTGCAAGGATAAGGAGGAGGAGTCAAGGCTGCAGCATCTCATCAGGGTGATTCAGCTCGTGCGCTCTGATCTGCAGAGAGCTATTGAATACCATGATAGAGTTTTCATTGAGTAAGTATCAAAAAAAACATTTCAATGTAACTAGGTATAATTCATTTATATAAGGAAATAGTTATTTGTTATACAAGGGTGCAAAGTTGTATTTTACCCGCGAGTGTAGAATTGAAACACGAGTAAGCGAAAGGATTCTATAGGTGAACCACGAGCGAAGCGAGTGGTTCACCTATAGAATCCTGAGCGTAGCGAGTGTTTCAACACACGAGAAGTAAAATACATTTGCGCCCGTGTATAACACAAAACTTTTCACCTCACTATAGCGAGGAAAATGCAACATCCACAGGTGTTAGATCATCTTCATCACTGGAATCACTCATTTCTTTACGATATTATAACAGAAAACTCTGGAAGTTGTGTATTTTTACGCGCGTCGCTGAGAAAAGTTTTTTAGTAAAAAATTTGTTGACAATGTTGACATTTCTGACGTATGAAATGTCAACGATGCGTTTTGAAATTGCATCGACTCAACTTGTGCGTTCAGAATTATATTTAACATCATTATTATAAAACAAACGTTTCTTATGGAATTTTAAGGTCTATGGCTTAGAATCATTAAATAAAGCTAAATTTGGTATCTTTCATTAGATTCTGAAACCATTTATTTAATGATAATTAATATCGAACGAATCATTATCATAAACGATTTACGTTTTGTTATCTGTCAAGCTACTTAAACACGCTCCATCCAAGGTCAAATTACTTTCCCCACTAGTGGATAAAACGCGTTTTTCCCCGCTTGTATTGAAGGATAAAAGACAACTTTCCGAGCTAGTGAGGGGAAAAGTAATGAATCAAAATAGAGTACAATTTTTTTTTGGTTCTCAGTCCATAAGGTTCCAAAACCAGAGGATGTCTATCTTTTTTATTCTGCGCTACCAATGAAGATTTTGATGATTCAAGACACGTTGATGGCAAACAAGCATACGGCCCGCCTGATGGTAAGCAGTCATCGTGGCCTATAGACGCCTGCTACTCGAGTGGTGTGACATGCGCGTTGCCGACCCTTTAAAAACCTTTTTATTGAAAATTATGGGTACTAGAGAGCAGCATTGAGACATTAAGGCTCGAATGGACGATTTATTGAAGCGATTACAAGGTAGATATTCGCCACCTATCTTTTAAAGCGCTTTTTTCCTATAACCCCATGGTGGGTATTCCATGGATATCTGATAGGTATGAACTTAGCAATGAAACAAGTGCGTACGATGGAAGCTCGTTTATTACTGGCGCGCAGGCCAGGATACAGCGGACGCGCGGACCGAGGCGCGGGGACGACACATGCATACATGTCAATATCACCTTTGTGCAATTTTTCTGAAAACTTCTTTTTACCAGGCCTTTTGTTTTCCAGAGTCATGAATTTCCCATACTCCAAAGCGCTTTACGGACTATACGAAAGCAAGATCGCATCTCTAGTGGAGCCTGAAGTAATAGAAGTGTGTAAAAGCTTGAAGCGGTTGAACTACAACGAGGGGTCGACGACCAGCGTGCACCTCGCGGGCGGGCTCACCGGCGCCACGGGGCTGGGGGCGCCGAGGGTGGAGGACGAGCCGCTGGCTATGGGGACTACTTTGTTTGAGCTGTATCTGGCGCTGCAGAGGTTTTTGACGTAAGTATTCATTTATTTTATAATCAGTAGGTACCTAGTATTATAAATAGAATGGTATCACGCCAGAATTTAATTAAAAAAATGAGATCAGGAATTAATTGTCTTTGTTTTCAATCGTACGTACTGCGTATATAAACATTAGTTACCTACACTACTCTTGGCCTTAAGTGACGCTGATTGAATATTAATGTTATATTAGGTATAACCGTGTCAAGACTCCTAATTTGTACTTACAAGTATTATGATGGTCGATACTACGAGTGTTACTACAATGTGAGAAACCTTGTCCATACGTTTTGGGGTTCTATGATATCAAACCAGATTACCACAGTATGTTTGATGTCAGCGCCTCGCTCTCGAAATTTATTTCTTAAGGGATATTGATATTAAACATATTAATAACGAGTCACTCACGTATTTTAAGTCGAAAAACGCTCGACATGTTTCACTCCGTACCTCGTATATTGATATTGATTTATTTTACAGACTAGGCCAAGGACTGAATGAAACAGACTGGAGCTCATACGCCATATCCAAATTCCACTGGTGGTTCTTTGGTGGCGTGGCCCAATGGCTCGACATCGCCGCCTACAAGGCTTTGACTCGCATCGAGAAAGCTGTGGACTTGGACCCTTTGACTGTCATTGACAGCACCGTGAAATACAGCAGTTCGGCTGTGGATACGCTGCAGATATTTTATCAAATAAAGATTTTCTGGACGCAGTTGGCTTGGCCTGATGTGGAGGGGAGCTACACGTTTGTGGCTAAGATTATTGATGTAAGTGTTATTTTATTTCTTATTTCTCCAAATTTTCCCGTCTATCCAAATCTCATAGTGTGCTTTTATGGTCACTGTATAAAATAAACAAGTGCTTGTGATATTGAGACAAAAATGGAGCATACTTAATAAAAACTTTTTAAACGGATTGGTCTTTTACCGTGGTGTCTACATTAGTCTATGCAATTGAGCATCTTAAAAGCATATTCCCTAATTATTGCCTATATGACTCTAACTATCGATTTGATAGACAGAACTTTAGTATTAACTAATTTCTGTTTGGCCCAGTGGTTGACTGGTAGAGAATGCCTTAAGGCATTAAGTCCAGCTTTTGTACTTGTTCTTGTGCAATGAAGTTTAAAATAAAATAAATAAATAATAAATAATATTGCTTACTCGTATCAAAGCTACCCTTTTTTTTATATAGGGGAAAATGCTTTTCGCATACCACCCAGGCGCGGGGACGGGCCGTGGATGGTTATGTGGGACTCCCATATAGGCTCATGGGGCCCACGGTTTACCCACTAAAAACCCCTCTTGACCGCCTCGGGGCTATAAGGCGAGGCTACAGGAACACTGGAGCACTCTTCCGCAGCCTCGCCAGATCAAAGCTAGCCTAGGAAATCTATAAAGCTTACTTTACAAGAAAAAAAGTAAAAAAATGTAAAATTAAAATAATAAAAGTGAAAGTAAAATTTATAAAAAAGTAAAATTAAAATTAATAAAAAAGTTTAAGTTTATCGATTTGACTTGCAAGACTAGCTGGACATAGGCCTCTCCCACCTCCCACCGAACTCTCGAACTCGAACCTAATGTAATCTCCAGGACATATGCCGTTGCTGCGTGTTCTACTCAGACCGCATGTCCGGCCGCGTGGACAACGCGGGCCGCGTCAGCACCGTGTTCGAGGAGCGCTTCGAGGTCACCTCCGAGTGGTGCGTCGCCATCAACAACATCGACTACGTGCGCCAGAGCTTGGAACCCTTCGTGGAAGAGCTAGGCATGGATGACATTATACAGAGACTGTGCGAGTGCAAATCTCCAGTTGAAGCGCAAAGGTGGGGAATTATATAGGTGGAAATATAAAGTTAATAATTTGTTTACTAGCTAGGTAGGTAGTACAGACAGAAAAACTGCGCAGACAGAAAAGTTTGTCTTAGTTGACATGTTTATTTTGTGAAATTTTAATTGGACATAAGGCAGGACATTTACGTATTAGGAACAACGTTGACGTTTTTAATTGATTACTTACATTACATCGGGCTTAGAATTTTAATAAATTACCTAAGTAATTTTTATGTTACAGATGCAAAGACACCTTGCAGTGTGTTATTGCAAACGCTATTGACACGGTAAAGAATAAAATTGTGGAGATCCTGGAAATAATGGTCAAAAAGGTGAGTTATAATAGGTAACTATTTTTTGTACGAGTCTTGATTGATAAGGTCATTTTTTTAAACAAGTTAGTCGATGAACTGCAAAAACAATCTAAAGTTATGACCAAACAAAAACATGAATTAAACGGACTTTTATTTATTTTACTAAATCAAACTATGTAAGCGCCGCTTGTACCATCCTACTAACCCGGGGTTAACCGGTTAAACCATTAACCCAGTGTCAAATTGTACTGGTAATCATGGTAACTCCAGGTTTAACCGGCTAATCCAGGGTTAGTGGGATGGTGCAAGTGGCCCTAAGTTATTTAATTTTACTTTACAGAATGTCAAATTCGTATCGAAAATACAAAACAAATACTTGGTAATTTTTAGATGATGCCGTCCATCACCCGGTTCCTAATGGAGGGCGCGGAGCTGCTGCACCAGGACTGCTCGAGCATGGACCGCGTCATGCGCTACCTCGAAGCCAACCTCGACACCCTCTATCAGCAACTCAACAACGACAACTTTTCACGGACCCTCGACATTGTGTGGGAGCAACTCGGAGAGGTCCTCTACGAGTTGATACAGGCTAACTTAGAGGTAAAAAAATATAAATATACTCGTATCATTATTTTTGTATAATACTGCTAATTGTAATATACTATTAACTTATCTTTTATCATTTTTATCTTTATACTAATTTTAATGTTATTGAAGGATCTGGTGAAAAAAATTAAAGCGTGATGTATCAATATTATTTTTTTCTGCCAGTTGAACTCCTGGCTTGAAAATATTTAAACTTTGACGGCAATTATCAGTAATGTAAATGAAACGTTTTTTGTTTTTAATCACCAGATCCCCGTTGTAATTAATAGTTCTATCATTGTTTACACTAACCTAAACTATAATTTTGTATTGTAGAAAGAGAAACTCGCCACCCGTATCCGCTTGCTTAGACGTAGGTATTTCGACAAAAACAAAGTATCTCCCAATAGCAACTACCTCCTTTTTCGGGTAAATATTGCATATTACTACACGCTATTGCAATATTTGACAGTGCACCCAGTTTGAGTGTTTATATTTTATTTATACGTGTAAAATGTTTATTCTAAATTATTTTATTTTTTGATATAGCACCGAAAAGCAAAGATAACTCGGTATATCGACCCGAGGCGCCTGACAAAATCGGCTGCTGCCAATTTAGATGCGGTAAACATAGTTCATAGAAAGCACCTTGTTCATGTACCTACCTTATATTATGTTACTTGTGTTGAATGTAGATCTAAGCTTCGAATTCACAAAGGGGCAAATGTTTAGCGGTTGTCAAGTCGACATCGATTTGAGATACGAATTCCATTTCTAGTAGAGTCAAAAAATAAAAGCTACTACATCATTAAGGTATGATGTACGTTTGATAATTATTATTATCAAACACAGTCGCATGCATGTTTGCTTGAGGTTGCTAAACCAAATCGAGCGAAGCAGCGATTTCGTTTCATATCTGCGTCGACATCAGTCGTTGAATATTGTTCCCCAATCAATTCGAAGCATGATATAATGTGAGCTTGTTATGTTCCTCGCCTTATCTGAACAACCATAGCCTATTTTTATGTGGGCAATATCGTTTGTGATTGTTTCGATGAATGTCGCTTTAATATTATCGAATATATACCTACCTACTGTGAACTTAGCAAACTATCCTCTCGATGTTGAAATCAGTTACCATATTTATTTTGTGAATGTGATCTCCATCCAGACAAGCTTTTATGATGTGACAATACCTAGTTATTAAACAAATACGATTCTTTTTTACGTATCCTATATGTTATTTTAAAAACATTCGTTTTAATGTTACATTGCATGTCTATTTACAGTACCGGCCAATAATATATCACCTCCATGTTTATACGGTATAACTTTTTTTAAATATTTGTGAGTGACTTCCACCTCACTGCTTTAGTTAGTCTAGTAGTATTCCTTTATAGGGGCGTTGAGAAAAATTGGTCTCATGCAATGGTTTTTTCATAGAGGTTTTTTTTAAAATGTAATGTTAACTTCATTTTTTTGCTAGAGATTTTTTAGTAATATGCTGAGTATCCTATTGTAATTTACAGTATTTCATTGCAATATTCATCATATATTTGTATGAAATGACTAGTAAAATATACAATCTTCAAATAACCTATATCGTTTACTCTATACAAGCTCAAAAAACACTCAAAGGTGATATATTATTGGCCGTACCTGTTTTGCATGAAGTCACGATACTAGTTACATTTGGTGATGGAATAGGTATTGTATATGCTTTTATTAATTGAATTTTAAATCTGGTATAATATGAGCATACAAAAATAATGTAACACTTATAATAACTAGAGAGCGGATTTGAAGTAGCGACCTCAATATTAATATGTATATGAATGACTGGTATAATTTATTATTTTTTCTACACACAAAAATAATGTAACTTATCGGAACAAAAAAGTAAAAACCTTTTTGGAAGCTTTTGTAAATATTGGGCAAAAATTATGATGATAATAAATAAAAAGTTAATAAAAAGTAATAGTCATATCCATATTAATATTGAGATCGCTACTTCAAATCCGCTCTCTAATAATAACATTTTATATTAACATACAAATAACCTAATTAGTATTTAACAAGAGCTTATGCTCAGCAAAATTATTTTGTGTACAATAGAGAAGACTACCTATCCTATTATTAATAAACCAGGTTAATTAACTTTGTCGTGTCTTCCTAGAAAACAATAAAAGCTTGTTGTTTAACAAAAATTTGTAATTATTAGTTTCTAATAACGGCTCTAAATATTTCAGAAACGAAGACCACCCAGCTTTTTTTCCAATCTCCACGAATGCCTCAAAATAATGATCCGATCCTTCCGTCAAGACAACAAAGATATTTACTCATCGGAGACATTGAAACGAGTAGAATACTTACTGAAACTTCACGGCATGGAGACCAGAGAACTGATACACCAGTACCACTTGGAGAGGTGGCAGGAGCAACAAGCTATTAACGAACCGAAGATGGGAATACTCACCGTCAGAGCGCAGTTCATTGAAGACAATTTGAAGTTAGAAATTTTGAACGCTAGGAATTTGGTGGCGACAGATTCTAATGGTGAGTAATTCTGACTGCTTAGCATAAAACTGATTAATCATCATCTAAGTTTACGCCTACTTACCAGCAGTTATAACCATTTAGTCCAGTTGTCAGTCATGTTTGGTATTTTTGGGTTTTCCACGAGAGTTCGCGTTTACGAGTATGCAATGTCGTGCGCGGTTATCGGTTTTACTTTCTCCATCACGCTCTATGCACAAATACTCACTGGCAAGATGGCGGTACTAGCGACTTGCGTTCACACGTAGTGTATTCGTATTGATATAATCTTACGTATACCGTTGGACCGCACACTCATATAAAAGTCCTTATGTGTTCTGTAGTATGGGCGTTAGTTTATTAACAGAGGACGTAAAGCATCTCGGATACCCCAGTTGCACCAACCACATTTACCAACCACATTTAGCAGAATGTTCAACGTCACTCAGCAGTGAAATATAAAATTTACCATACAATAAAATTTAGCTAACGCTTTAACGGTGACAGACGTTTTGGTGCAACTGACTGAACTGACCCTTAGTTTGTTAGTTTTCAAATGTGTTTTATATCGCAGGTCTGTGTGACTCGTACGTGCGCGTGGGGCTGCTTCCGGAGGACTCGTTCGCCAACGTGATGAAGCCCAAGACACAGACGCATAACAAGAATCTCTTCCCGCTGTACGACGAAATGTTCCTCATGTTAGTATCTAACCACTGAATACCAAAGTAATATTCAGTAAAAATGTAATTAGGTAGATATTTATTTAAAAATTCTTGATGTTAAAGTGAGAGAAAACGCAACACCATCAACACACACTACGTACTGTACCATTGTTATCCGACTACTAGTAACACTTAGGGTCACCTGCACTCTAACCTCACTTGACGGACTGATCAACGGCGACCGGCAGTGAACTATGAAACTTCCCAAACAATAACATTTAGCGAACGTTTTAATTATGACAGGCGGTTTGGTGCAACCGACCGTTATTGCAAAGACAAGTTCCCCGATGCTCAGTTAGGAGTGTTGCTTTTAATATACCATTAAACCTAAGTACTTACTTACTTTTTTATAATTATTTTGATAAATTTTGGAAATGTTTGTAACGCTGGATTGGTCCTCCGAACCAGATAACATTAAATACCAACCTTTTCAACACACAACTTGTTCAAAACAAACAAACGGGACCGGGAGAGATACAGTAGCACAGAGGTCAGCAAAGTTTTCAGAAGAGTCAGGAGAGCCCGCCTGTATGCCCAAAGAGCCGTATGCTAAGTAGTGAGCCTCCGCTTGCCATCCCCTGACGTAATGTGAAGGTTAGCGTAGATGTTGCAGTTTGTATGACTATTGTACCATATATTTTCAGCCCCTTGAGCCACGAGCAGCGCCGCGTGCGCGACGGGCTGCTGCACTTCGCGATCAAAGACAAGGACATGTTCAGCGTGACCAACGCGTTCGTGGGCGAGGCCTACCTCAGCTTCGGCGACGTGCCCGACACCGTCGCGCCCATCTCCAGTCTGCAGCAACAGCATTTGCCGCTCACGAGGCCCAGTGCTATAGGTCATTATCATTTTATCATTATCTTATCTTTGACGACATGCTCTTCACCGCCTATCTTCAGCCTGTAGCCCCCGTGGGTTAATAATTCCGACACTGCCGCCTTATCTCGAGCCTGCAGCAATAGCACTTGCCGCTCAAGAGGCCCAGTGCCATAGGTCAGTATTTGTATGTTTTTAAATACGACAACAGGCGCCGATTTTTGAATTCCGAGCGCTCGATTTCGTCACTCGAAAATCTGTTGAAAACGGCGAATTGATATTTTTGTAATATGAGCAATAGAAATTGTCAATTTAGTGGTATTGACTACTCGTTTCAATTCTATTAGTAGAATTTAAATATATTGAAGGGATCCACATGAAATCGAGAGCTCGAAATTCAACAATCGGTCCCAAGGCCCATATGGATCTGTCTTGATGAGGAGGACCTCGTCACTTTCTCAGTTGCATCCTAACCCGAGGGGAGGTTTTTACAAAATCGATTACCATCTAACCTTTCAACCCAGGGGTTAAACGTCCTTGGGATTAATCACCGAAAAACGACTGGCAAATATCAAACGATATTTCGGACGTGTCACCTGTCACCTAAACGTAAAATAGTAGATTGTACAACAAGGGCATAAAGCGATCCATTGTCACCCGAGGCAATTTATTCGTCCGAGCGCAGCGAGGACCCTTTTAGTCGAGGATAAATAGACTTTTATGGCTGAGTTATACATTCTACGTTTCACTTCAATTGTGAGTAAAATATACAAAAATATCCAATATTGTAGACGTAACCTATTTATTCAAGAGTACTTGTAAATAGTAGTCGGTTGTGTCGGGGGGGGGGGGGGCGCGGGGCACGCCGGGCGGGGGCGCGCCGGCCGGGCTGGCAGTTGGTATGGCAGATGCAGGACTTTATGACGGCACCGCTTTCCTAGGCAACCAGGGCTTTAGTCAATAAGGGTCGTAATAAATGATTTTACTTTATGCTCTAGAACATATTAAGCAACTTTGGGAACTTCGTCTACGCACGACTTAAAGTCGAACTTTACGAGCATGAGAAGATTAAGAATTGATTGAGATTGAGAAGTGAAAAATACTTTTTACTTTTTGTTGCAGACGGGGACGCGATAAAGGCGCTCGAATCGCGGCAGGGCGACAAGCAAGCACGGGAGTTCCTTAAGAAACAGCGGCAGAAGATGCCCGGCAAGCAGTTCTTCTCCCTCAGTTGAGCAGACTAATACCTTGTAAATAGTCAAATATACCACTGAATTACTGAAACGGTAATAATATTATTAGTTTATGAACTATCGAATCGTATGGATTTTTGTAACAACACACTAATAATTTTAAGTCTAATAGCGTTGTAGAAATGAGAACCATATAATATTGTAATCAATTACATGCGAAGCAGAGGTACTTTTTCAAATTTCCGAATGAAAATGTTGTAAAATCACTGTTTGAGCACTTGGATTTTAATAGAATTCACACGGCTTTTAATTTTGTTGTTTCAGATTTATAACAATACCTTTATCTTATTTCCTTAATTTATTATTTCAAATTATTTTTTTCATATGCCGGCTGTATTTTATGAGGCAGAGTCTAACGTTATAATAACTAATAAAGTAATTATACAAAATACAAAGTTAACTCAAAACTGTTAAAAATAGGTTAATTCATTCGAGAGAGTTAATTGACTGGAACACAGTTAATGTATCTAACACATTCTACATGATATAATAGAATTCTGTTTTAAAATGTGTACCTATATTTCTCGATTATTCGTCAATAATCAGTAATGACATTTGTCAGTTGAGGAAAATGTTTAGCTGGATTGTTTTAACCCGTTTTATGTTTTCCTATTTTATGCGAACCAAATTTAAATACCAATTTGCCAGCAATATTTTTCATAAGCAATATAAAATATAAGTACGTGTGTTCTATAGACTGATATATTGTCTTACGGTGATTTAAATAAAATTTAGGTATGTATGTGTCTAAAAAGAGCATTTAATAATTTTGGCTCGGAATCTCAGTTTGAATTGTGGATTTGGGATGTGTTGTTTTTTTTAGATTGGCCTTCTGTTTACTCGTTGTATGTCCTTTGTTCTTGATTAGATCCAGTAGGTAAAGTATTAACGAAAAAACCTCCTGTTCAAAAATAATATGGGAATTGATCACTCGCGGGATGTAAATGAAGTTTTATTATGATATTCGATTTAGATTCAATCACATTCAATTGACTCTTTTGATGTGTAATAAGTTTAGCTAGTAGGTATATAAGAAGATAGGATGATGCCCTAAATTATTTATTTATATCGTTTAAATAAATAAGCTACCTGAGGCAATAAATTAAAACAAAAACTCCATTACATAATTTTACAAAAGGGCGTATGTATAGGTATGTAAGTCCCTTTAATACCTATTACTAATATTTTTAAAACTAAGCTACTTAAATAAGGTTGTCGAATTTACCAAATGAATGTTCTTGACGAAAAATTGATTTAAACGATCACGGAGGCCCTACCTCGAACAACTTCGTTCGCTCGTTTATTCGCCTTTCTATCGTTCACACATGCTAGAGCCAAGAACAGATATGGAGAAGAATAATAGAGAGGCAAATAACGAAATTTCGATTTCGAATGGTAGGTCCTTAGATGTTTGCCATATTGTCGTTGTCGCTAGATCGCGTTGCGTTGTAGCTTTTGTCGTATTTATGACGAGATTCTTAGGGCCCTTGCACACCGCGTTTTTTATTCCATGAAGCAGTTTGTTTGCGTTTGCATCGATACACACGCGCGTCGACGGCGCGTGTTGTTTTGACTGGGTTTCCTAGATAGTCTCTACTAAATAAACGCAATTGCCCAGCGCGTCTATCGATACAAACGCGCATCTGCATCGATGTAGGTGTGCAAAGGTCTACAAGCCGCGTCTGACTTGCGTGCGAATCGCATTTGTATCGAGGTGTGCATAGGCCCTTAAGGGGCCCACTGACTATCAGTCCGCCGGACGATATCGGCCTGTCAGTTAGAACAAAAATTTGACAGTTCCGAACAACTGACAGGCCGGTATCGTCCGGCGGACAGATAGTCAGTGGGCCCCTTTAGGGTTCAATTCACTCAAATCGATATGGCGCATTTGGCAGATACGAGGACATTATTTATTTATTGTGTATAATTGTGAATTGGACGAATGTGATAAGGGTGAATGTATCTAAGTGTTCAAAAGTAGAAACCTATGGTCTGTGCACCAGCTCCGAGGAATTGTAGGGAAACCCCGCTTCCCCTTACAGCGAGGAATACACCCTCACTTTTTACAGTCAAAAAATCGTATGTGCTCGTGCACAAGCTATTTTGTTTTTGACGATCGAAATGTAGTTTTTGTACTAAGCATTTTTTTTATATAGGTAATACAGTAGTTTTAGTAGCGGCTATGTTCTGTGATAAAGAGATGTGCCTTACTTTATTTCTATACATCTACTCGCTGAAAAGGCATTTTTTTGGGTTTTCTTTGCTATATAAAAATATTTATTGTTTTTTGTATTATCTTTATTTTGGAATAAAAAGAAATGCCAATAAAATTATTTACTTATTTTATGGTTTAATATTGTTGTTCTTTCTGCATCCTCCATCCTAATAAGGCGTTTTACGTGCTTGTGGTGTCAGGTATAGTATAAATTTTCTCAAATGATTTTTACGCCTCACACCCTAGTCTGCTAAACAAGAGCCTTTGTTTTTTTTGTTCAGCGGTTACCAATGCAATAAACTACTGCTACTGACTGAACGGGAACAAACTCGTTTAAAAATAAATTTTACCGTCCTATTTATATGGTTCAAAATTATGTAACAGCTCATTCTGAGGCAACACACAGGCAACCGATCGTCCTTCATTACCCAAACTAACGAGTGTGATTCTGAGATGACGATCTCAGAATGAGCTGTTACATAAATTTGAACCTTAATACGATAACTAACACGATAACGATAACGATAGTTGCTTTTTAACGACATGGTTGCTTTGGCACGCGCTCGCCACACGACTAAGGCGCCTCTCCATAAAAGAAACAAAGGCTTTTACAGTACATATGGTGCTACTTTCTCGCACTAGTGCGTAAAGTGCACTTTTTGTGCATATGTCGAAAGTTTAAAGGGTCATATGTACTGTAGAACGTTGTTCCATACACGTGCGAATAGGTAATTAGCAACTCGTGTCGATTTAAAACATTCCCTGCGGTCGTGTTTTAATTTATCGCCACTCGTTTCGAATTTCCTCTTTTCCGCACTTGTATCGAAAATAACTATTGTTTAACGAATTAGGGTCTGAGGCCTAAAAATCATTTGAGAAAATGCATACTATATAAGTATGTTTGTGTAAAGATCCGTCCAGTGCGCGTAGCCAACGTGCAATCGTTAACGCTCCGTAGCGAACAAAACGCAACTATCATTGTCGCACTAGTGTGGAGATGGAATTATCATGTAAAATTTGTGATTTATCTCTAATAAAAAAAAAAGTATTTTTATTGCTTTAAATTTTTGGTATACAAAGATAGTACCTAATAAGAGCAGGTGTAAGTACCAAGTAGGTTGAATCCACCGCTTGCAGCTTCTGCCTCTACATATATCCATATTATTTTCTTTGCAATAATTGTCACATTAGGAGAATTTCGGGTAATAAGTACCTATGCCACGCCACGCCCTGTAGCTCCGTAGGTACACAGCTTGCTCCAGATAGTCTTTAAAATTAACACGGTTAGGTATACCAGACATTATAATTTAATTTGCGAACGGCGCTTACATATTGTATGGAAGACCTTAAACGAAAATACGAAGAAGTGCATCAAAGACCACAATGTAATGAGGTTTAGGAATGTACGATTACTTGTGTTGTTGATTGTACAAATAATATACAACCGGCGGCATCCTAGTATTTTAGACCTGGTTTGTAACTTACAATGTTTTACTGGCCGTAAACATAATTACGTATTTACATATGGAGTTTATGGAAAATTAATTAAGGCGGCACCGCACCAAGGTATACTACGGGATATTGCCTCATGCATATACCTATAAAGTGTGCAATAAGCCACTGGGGAGTGAGTACTACTGCTTAGGGTCCATTCTTACGTACGGTGCGAACATGGGAATGATAAACTTGAATTAAAGTGATTTTATAAAGTACCGTTGTGTCGGCATATTTGGAACTACTGCGATTAGGTGTTTGGAATTTTCAGAATAAAATTAGGTTAAGCTTTGAATGAAAACTTGCCATATATTTTTTACACTTGGCAGATATTTACAATCCCATTATTGCTTTGTGCATTTTCCTAAGAGCACTAAATATAGGAAAAAAATAAATTAAAAGTTAAGATTATAGAGAGGACTGAAAATCCTATACTGGCGCATTGGATCCGCCAAGTTATAGGTTTTCGTAAATTTAGAAAATAGGTTATGTATATATAGTTGTAGTATCATGTACAAATTTAACATTAGTTCTTAACAAGTTTGGGAACAAATCAAATTATTTTATTAAATATTTTGATTTGTGTTT
Organism: Cydia strobilella; assembly: GCF_947568885.1. Classification (NCBI taxonomy): domain Eukaryota; kingdom Metazoa; phylum Arthropoda; class Insecta; order Lepidoptera; family Tortricidae; genus Cydia; species Cydia strobilella. Next base: position 11,762,695 of record NC_086050.1, read on the forward strand.
TTTAAGTAGTCACACTACTATATATAAATTAAAAACTGTAATAGATGTCATATATTAAAGAAAAAGTGACGAAAGCCCTCCAGTGGTGAAGGCCGGATTCGAACCGGCGTCTTTAGCTATCGCGGCTAACGCCATGAACCCCTAGGCCACCCCGCCACGGCGGTGCCCGTCCGAATTTCTCGACTATATGTCATCTTAGTAAGACTAGGCGTCTTTGACCAGCTCTAAGGGCAAGCAGTGCGCGCTTGCACCTCCTAAACGAACTCCTTACGGATTTACGTTGTAGCGAGAGAGACTGGTGCTGCCATCTATGAACAAGTTTGGAAACAAATCAAATTATTTTATTAAATATTTTGATTTGTGTTTTTTAAGTAGTCACACTACTATATATAAATTAAAAACTGTAATAGATGTCATATATTAAAGAAAAAGTGACGAAGCCCTCCAGTGGTGAAGGCCGGATTCTAACCGGCGTCTTTAGCTATCGCGGCTAATAAAATAATTTGATTTGTTCCCAAACTTGTTCATAGATGGCAGCACCAGTCTCTCTCGCTACAACGTAAATCCGTAAGGAGTTCGTTTAGGAGGTGCAAGCGCGCTCTGCTTGCCCTTAGAGCTGGTCAAAGACGCCTAGTCTTACTAAGATGACATATAGTCGAGAAATTCGGACGGGCACCGCCGTGGCGGGGTGGCCTAGGGGTTCATGGCGTTAGCCGCGATAGCTAAAGACGCCGGTTCGAATCCGGCCTTCACCACTGGAGGGCTTCGTCACTTTTTCTTTAATATATGACATCTATTACAGTTTTTAATTAGTTCTTAAGTTATACTAACAAAATATGGATGTAAATCTGAAATAAATGTATTCAATTCAATTCAATTCAATAGAAGTTATTATTTTAATACCGTGCCGTACTTTTCTTCTAATTTCCTTATAATAGCAATGTCCATAATGATCGACATAAACATAGTGTATTGTCTGATTTGAACCCAGCGACCGTACTAATTTTTGTCGCCTGTCACCATGCCTATCACAAGCGATAAAAATAGAACCATGCTGCCACCGCTGGTACAAGGTATAGTATATGACATGCCCTTGTGGCTCTACAAATATATCTCTATCTTGTAAGCTGTACCCGCAGAATAATATTGCAGGTGACTGTACCAGGTACAATACTTACCTACGAAAAATTTATACTAAAATCAACCAAGCTTAGCTCTCTTACCGTCTCAATTCTCGAAGCAAAGCCGAATACCTACTAAAATTAAAAGCGATTTAAACCGAGCTTGCTTCAGGAAATTAAATCCCTTTATTCTTCCGATTTGTCGCACGCGTTACGCACAATTAAATTGAAATTAATTAAAATGTCATCGCACAAAGGGCTCCAAGTAACGGTTGGCGTTGGAAACAGGCCGTATGTTCTTATAAGAAGTGCGAGCGATGCGAGTCGCTCTATCAAACCAGCGTAACGTGAACTCGAGGTAATGAACTTAGGATGTTTTTTTTTGATACACGAGATATGGGTTCCCGGAAATTTGAGCCATTTACTGACTGGGAAGTATATCAAATTTACCGGCTAGTAGGTATTTAATATTAGGGACATAAAAAATAGCTATCTATATAAGGTCATTAGGTCGATACCTAGGTATTCTTAACAAGCTTCATAACAAATATTCAGATTTAAATAAAACCTACAGATAATAATCGACTCCACTGGCTATCGAGTGAACTGATTTAGGTTAACTTGGTGTTTCGGAGAGCGCAACTTTTGGATGGTTACGTGCAAAATGCGTTCGAGCGTACTTAAAGCGATAATCGCACTCGACGTAGCAAAATGTGAACTTTCGTAGACTCAAGTTGAAGTTTCACGTGTCTGCTATCTGCTGCTGTCAAATAACTAAGGGGTCTCTAGGGGTATCTGTGTAGTGTATATGTCGTATATATGTCGCAGGCATTTTTTTTTATGAAATAGGAGGCAAACGAGCAGACAGATCACCTGATGGTAAGCGATTACCGCCGCCCATGGACACCCGCAGCACCAGAGGGGTTGTAAGTGCGTTGCCGGCCTTTAAGATGGGAATACGCTCTTTTCTTGAAGGTTTGAAGGTCATATCATATTTATTTTGTAAGAATTCGCCGTTTACAAACGGCGTCGTCAATTTACAAACGTTTTCACCTTTGTAAAATGAAGACGCCGTTTGAAATGCCGAACTGCCGAAGGCAAATTGTAAAAAGTCCGCATTTTGTAAAATACCTTATGACATTAACAGCGCCGTTTGTAATTTGCCGAGGCATTTTGGTCGAATTAGTTCTTTAATTTACCACGCGTGGCGCTGCACATCAAAACTATGAAAAACGCTGGGGTGTCCATCAAATTTGGAGTTCTTGGATGGTCCCACCGCACTGTTTCTTTTCCAAAAACATTTCATTCACATCTTAATAACTATCCTATTTCTGGGCGGCTTGCCCTTTGGGGTGCTTTGGGCATCTGAAGCTATCTAACGGACCTAACCTACCTACCTATTGATTTAACGTGACGTCCGTTATAACATTACACTTTAGGGAAACAAACGCAGGTTAGCTCCGTTAGGTAGCTTCAGATGCCCGAAGGGCAATCCGCCCACAAATAGGAGCTCTGCGAAGCGCGGGGCTCAGAGTCTAGTTAAGTTGTGAAGGAAATGATTTTCGAAAAGAAACAGTGCGGTGGGACCATGGTAAAAATAAAATACCCGTAGACCCACTGGCGAACACTGTTTAGAACGGTGGGACAAGACTAGAGTCGGACTCCCACTTAAATATTATTTTATTCTGTTTTTAGTATTTGTTGTTATAGCCAGGTTATAGCACTGCCGCAACAGAAATACAGCATCTGTGAAAATTTCAACTGTCTAGTTATCACGGTTCATGAGATACAGCCTAGTGACAGACGGACAGACAGACAGACAGACAGTGGAGTCTTAGTAATAGGGTCCCGTTTTTACCATTTGGGTACGGAACCTTAAAAATACCCGTGGATGGGTGAGCGCGTGAGGATGGTGGTATTAACCAATACTAGTTAACTTGAGCCAGACTCGCCATTCGCTCGGCAAGATATCGGAATGACACCCCAGAATCGAATGGAACTCGGCGGCTTCTTTCATGTGCGCCCCCTTTTGATCGGCCGCCGACAATCCAGCCGCTACTTATCGGGTCAGATTTATTGTGATGCGGAGCCTGGGCCGCGGGGAGCGCCACTGTACCATAGATTAAAGGTATACGAGGTACACCACTTTGAACAAAAGTAGGATCGATTATAAACGTAATTGTAAGAATGTTTGGCGGAGCTGCGAGGAGCGCCACTGTACCACTATAGATTACACAATGATATATGAGATACATCACTTAAATTAGAGGGGAACCCTCGGGTAGTGCCTCTAGCTATAGATTTTACTCTTCAAATCGCAATCGGTCTAGGTTAGAAGGGTCCGTATGCTTCAAGTGCAATAAGGTCCTTTCCATCTGATAAAAAGGTAATTATCTTATCATCTATCTATCACATCTTCCTCCTTATTCTCAAACAGAGACGCCTGCGTTGGCTAGGGCAATGTGCACAGGATGGAACCCTCTCGATTACCTCGTCGTGTTCTTCTTGGTGCGGTTGCGAATGCAAAACGTTACGTTGGGAGGCCATTGCTTCGCTTTAAAGATTGCGCAAAGAGGGACATGATTGCCTTCCATATCGAACACCGAGACTGGGAGAGGCTCGCAGAACAGCGGACGGAATGGCGCAAACGTGTTGTGGAAGGTTGCAAGTTTTGTGATGAGACCTGGTTCGCTGCACTCGCTGACAAGAGACAAAAACGACGACAAGGCGTCTCAGTACTGTTTTCCGCAAATTTCTTTTGTCAGACCATGTCGGTCTCGCATCGGTCTATTCAGCCACCAAAAACACGCAAAGGCCAATGATGACGATGATTGCACATGAAGCATAGGGACCTTTCTCTGGTGGAAAGCCACATTTATGCGATAGATGTGTCCATAAAACTACATACTTATTTAGATTGCATGACATAGCATAGCCATTAAAATTTTACTTTTACCAAGATCAAAACCAATTGAGTACTATTTCTGGGTTGTGACTTGTGACAGACCGCGCGATATAATAATTATAGGGGAATGTTTTTCTTAGAGTTGCGTATCTGCGATATGTATTAGATGTGTAATCTACGAAACTACCGAGCTGTACTAAAAGGGCCTAACTTCACTTTATTTTGAATGGCGTATGAGACTTACTGACTAAGGGGTGCAATATTTGCCTATTTTACGGTTACGTTGTTTATGCGCTACTTTGGTGTTTCCGAATTTTCCGATAGTAGCTGGTGGTAGCTGATTTGATGTGTCGCGAATTGTTATAAAACTTATAAAGACCTTAAGTTAAGGAACAAATGCAACAATACGCACTTTCAGTGTAATTGGATATAGGTACCCTCAATTTGTTGAGGTGTGAAATCTGACCTTGAATGATGTCACGCTGGATTTGCCATATTCTCATATTTGATTCTATTGAAACGAACATAAATGTTCCGTTGTATTCTTTAGAAATGAAATATAACTATCGAGCTACTTTCAAGAATCACCCTGTAACAAGCGATGCAATATAATTATTATCAACGGAATGATATATTATGCATATATAAGGAACTAGAACTAACATCAGAATTTAAGGTTCTTGACCCTTTACCCCATACGAAGCCATATATGGTGGATATGATATTCAACTCTATTGACAGCTGTTAAAGTTCAAATAAATAAATAAAAAACTAAGACTAAAGATTTTTCGCCTTCTGGCTCAGGGAACCGCCTTAAGTTAAGTGTTAAGTAAGTGGACACAATGTGACTTGATCCTGGGTGGACATATATTGCGCCCGGAGGAGTTAAAGTCTCTCGAAACCAAAAAGATCCTGCAGCTGTTTGAAGTTGCAGGTTTGGATCGAGAGTTGTAGTAGGTGGCGATCACAATAGATCAGAGATGGTCGCAGTGATACATAGGCTCTGGAGCCTTACATAGCCCCTAGAAAAAGAAGAAGAAGAAGAAGAAGTGGACACAAGGATAGGATTAGGATTTCACTAATTCCGTCTTAATATCCTGACTGAATTCGGAACGTCAGCTTGAGGCGCTTAAAAATAATAACGAGTAAAATAATCTTTACGCAAATAAATGTTTATCCTACCTTAGTCTGACCTACAAAATTGTTTTTGATTGAATATATTAGACTGCGAAATTTCTACGAGGAAAATTTAAATGGAAAAGTTAGGTACGATCCAATTAGATAGCCTAAGTCAGAGCCTTCGCCCTGAGAGAAAAAAAATAAAGGTTTATTTAACCGAGAACCTAACAAGAAGTAAATAAATGATCTCGCTTTTTAATATTTTTTGCGTGCGATATTTCCAATTTGAAAGTCATGCAGTTATTTCGCGTTGTTTGTATTAGACATGTAATATTTTGTGTAAGCATAACCTATTTTTTTTGGTACCTAATCTAGTATTTTTTTCTCTGGTGACGTGTCAAAGTTTTGTGATTGGATGGTCTCTTGTGAACTGAAACCCCCGCAACTCTTGAAATTCTCCAAACCAGAATCTTATTCAAATATGTTTTCTTACGTGACAAACGTGAAAGAATTTGTTTTTTTGTACAGTTGTTTTTTTATATTCAATTTTACTTAAATATCTACTCTCACCTTTCATTTGAGTGGTGGTCAAAAATCGTGGGTTCAATAAAAAGATGTCAAGATTTGCCTATGTTCACAGAAAACCGCCTAGTAGGGGATGGTCTGTGCCTATGTTGTATAGAGCAGGAAAAAATTGTTCTCGAAAAAAGGCAAAAAGATGACTAAAAATTCGGCCAGCATCCTTGGGCCCTATTCGAGATGCACAACTGTCAGTTTCGGCTTCAACATCAGTTCAACAGTGGAATGAATCATTTGTTCATCAACTGTGGAAAGTATCATTTGGTTGTACACCAAAACTCATTCATTGAAAAAATTATGCAACAAAAATCAACTTTGTTTTCTTACTACTATACGGTTTAAAATGGCTCTGAACTCTGCGTGGTTCGGTTTGGTTTCGTTGTCACCTAACTGTGGATTGCTAATGTCAAATTTACCTATTTGACAACACACGATTTCTTCCATTCAACTGAAGTTCAACACGAAACGTCACTTAACGCATGTCGAATACCGCTCCAGATCATACACTGACAATAAGTCGATCAAAGATCTGTGTCTTTAATTTAATGCCAATAATAATTCAATCGTAATCAAACCCGTACGCGGTAGCTTGTAAATAAGAATAAAATGAACAAAAAAGCAACAACCAAACCCATATATATATATTTTATTAGTAAGAGAGGACATGATTTAACGAACCGGTAAAAAATATATTGTATTCTTTGTTAAGTAAAATGAACCGTATAATAGTCTTTTATATTAAAACGCTTTTAAAAAGGCCGTCCTACTAAATCTTAATGGAACTGAATAATAAGGCCTAAAGGTTTAATGGTTTAAAAGGTTATTTGAATCGGCTGTGGGACTGCGTACTAGGAGTTTAGGAGGGATAGGGGTTGATTTACTATTTGGGATGGTGGCAGTCGATAAAACGTTTAATGCTAGCAGCATTCAGTGTTTACATATAAGCTGAGCCAAAAAACCTGTATTTTTGCGACCAATAAAACTTGAAATAACACGATATATTTAAGTGAATCCTGTTCCGATTAGGCATTATGTGTGAACAATATATCTGGAATTAAGTCAAACTGACGATGGCGTTTTATTAAGATTGCAGCGTTATAGTAATTATAATTAGGTAACTTAATATGAATTAAAGATACTTATATGTACCTACATATTATGTTGATTTATATTTTTAAGAAAATTCAGAGGGTTTAACTACTATGTAATTATTTTATATATAGGCCCGAAGTAATTTAGAAGTCAATTGGGTCGTACCGTGTAACGTCGCTACGGAGATGGAGAGCGAAACCGTTGTGTACCTGCGGCCTTGAAGACCATACTAACAGAACATTGTTGAACGCTGCTCAAAAGGACGTTAGGTACCGATGGCGATGTAGAGGAGATCTCTCAATTCAATGTTATTAACGTGTACAGTCAGCAAAACCATTAGTTTAGCGCCCCTGCATACATGTTTGTATGCAGAGATGCTAAGCTAATAACTTTGCTACGTACAGTCAGTTACGTAGCTATCGTTATCGCCTCATATGTAGATTTTATCTAGGTATATAAACCGTATAAACGTAGCGCTACGTAACTGAATGAACAATTTTAATTAGATTGAATTGAGAGAATGTGGGATTTTATAGGCCATTATTATACCTATGCTTCAATAATTAATGCATAGTGAAAATATTTATTAGCACTATGCGCCCTTCTGTTATAGACAAGACATACGCATGTGGATAAGGTATGCTCAAAAAATAATAGATTTGTATATGTTTTATGGCGATTGACACGCATAACTGATATGAAAACCGCTATAATGGCATATCATGCTTATGTTGTATCCAATTTAAGGTACTGTATATTGATGTGGCCCTTATAGCACAAAAACAATGCATTAGAGCAATATGCAACATGCGTCAAAGAACATCTTGTGTAAGTTCTTTTATTAAATTGAAATTGTTAACTGTACACTCGATTTATATATACGAAGTTTGTGTATTTGTTAAATTGCACCCCGATATGTTCGTCATGAAAAGAGATATAACACATTTTAACACTACTAGATATCCTGACAGACTAGTACTCCCTAATATGCATACAGTCATGAACAATAAAAGTTGTTATGCAATGTGCGTTAAAATATTTAATAGACTGCCTGATGAGCTTAAACAGCTACCACTCAATAAATTTAAAAACAAACTGTACTCTTTCCTTGTCGACAAATGTTACTACAGTTTGAAGGAATTTTTAGTTAATTAACTGTCACTTCATAATTTGTTTGTAACAGTCCACGTTAATAACTAATGGCTTTATAACTAGGTTAATAATGCATGTTTTGATTAAAATAATGATGTCAATTAAACTTAAATTTAGTATAAGTTTTCAATTTGCATGGCTTTTTAAAGTCTAAATGTGTATGGCTCTATAAATAATAATGTAACACCATTGTATACCACATTTAATGGCAAATAAATATATTTCTATTTCTATTTCTAATTATAACTGAATTTAAAATTTTAAGCCCCAACACCATCTGTTAATTTTAATCTATCTATATGGTATTTATATCTCGATGGAATATCACAAATCCTTCAAGTACAGAAAACTGAAACCGTTCGTTCCGTTTTGGAGATATTTGGGAACATTCATTTTTATATAACAACCTACTCTCCTAAATTGATAGGATACCGTCTCCGTTCCGCCAGGGGTAAAAACCATTTTGCATATATACTAAAAACTTGTGAAAGTACAGAACATGGCAACACTAGCGGCATCATAAGGCCGGTAGATCTGTCAAAGGGCTCGTGTGTCGGCTTGGCTTTATGATGGTATTTTTACAGGCAGGTAGGCTTTGAAGGCCTGCCGTGCCGCCCGCCAATTATATTCTACTTAACTCAGTGTCCACGCACGCACGCGGCACGGCTCCCGTCCCGTCGGATAGCTACGGTACGGGTGTAAGATGATTTTTATGATAATAGCGAGTTTGAACGAGAATTTAACTATCTGACAGACGAGACGGTGGCGATCATATCTGAACTGGTGCCTGCAGCTTTGAGTTGTTTCTATTTTCTGAGAAAGCCTGATTTATGATAAATGACTTCCGATTTCTTAATTAGAAACTACAAATTGTATTTTAAGCAAAATTATAATTAAGTACCGCTACAGTCTGTATGCACTGTTATATACAAGGCACATCAATTTTATACACAGTACCTAATTATTGGGAACTTTCCGAAGTATTTTATTTTTGGGAATCTACCCTTTTAGGAAAGGAAGAAAAATAACACCCGTACCCAAATTACAAACGGTTAGGTAAAGCCGCTCGCGGTCTAGCAAAAAATTAGTTTACCAATAACGAGTGTTTTAAACGTCTTCTTTATCATAAATAAAATTGTGTGCTGATTAGCGCACAATTTTATTTATGATATAATAAAAAAATAAATGGTTATTAAGAAATTAGTCGATTGACTAATTTCTTAATAACCTTTTGAGTCTTTTTAGTTGTTCCGTGACATACACTTGTACCCAAGTAATTTTCCTATTCAAATTACCTAAATTATTCAACGGAACCTTGGCTACTCTACACTCTACAACTAAAGCTCTGAGAAGCGAAAAATAGTGCAGAAAAGATGTAGGTACATCAATTACTTTTACATGAGAGAGAACTTCGAGTGTAGTAAATTACTCTGTTTTTCCGCCCACAGCACACAGCAGGTGTTGCGACTGGTTGCGACGCTGTTTCTCATTCTCGAGATCGATCGCATAAGGTAACTTGAAGCTTTAAGAGTCACACGAACTCGCCACCAAAAAGCCTGTCTTAAAATCTAACGGCGTGATTCGGAAAATGAATTAGAGATTCACTAGATATGAAATAGTAAATATACGTGACGTCCCGTGACGTCCCGTGACGGTAAAGATACCTTATGGCGGTTGGCGCTTACGCTATTATTAACGCCGCAATAATTTGCGGCGCTATGCAACTTAAGCGCCACCCGCCATAAGGTACCTTTTGCTGTGGAACGTCTCATATCTTTACTATTTCATATCTAGTGAATCTCTAATTCATTTCCCGAATCGCGCCGTATGTCTCATTTTAAAACAACATGCTTGATTTATCTTATCTTAAGGTGACAGTCCATTTGCAACCGCAGCTGCGTTACTGCTCCGACACTACTGCAGCGGCCTGAACGCGTCGGTGTTATTGTCAATTTCCATAGTAAAATGAATGACGATATCGACTGCACGTAATATGGTGATTTTAACGTTTTCCCGACCGCAGCTGCACTACTGCTCCGACACGTCGGTGTTATTGTCAATTTCCATAGTAAAATGAATGACAAGACCGACCGCACGTAGCATGGCCATTTTTGCGTATTTGGTGTATTATTGCAACTGCGGCTGCAGACCGCACGTCAAATCTGTCACCTGCACTGAAATGTCTTTGGTCACAGATATTAGTAGTTCTAAGCAAAGAGGATATAACCACTACGTTCTAAGGAGCTTATTACACCCACGGACAAAGAATTCCGATTGTACAGTCGCCATATATCGCAGATATATCGGGGCGGCCAAGGAGCTCACACATATCTAAACACGCCTTTATTGTCAAGGCGCTAGAGTGCATGTTCAGATATTTTTAGCACCTCGGTCGCTCCGATATATCCGATGGCGACTGTACCTACTGTAAACTTTTTTGCTAATCTATATTGAGCCCTAGGAGGATATAACACAACGGAGTAGCCATTGGCATTCCCCTCTGTCGAAAATAGTCGGCCAATGGTCATACACAATGTATGGACTGACGTTTATCTGACATGGCTATTTTGACGTTACGTATACATTTGACGTTCCCCTCCCCCGCAAAAATTGGCATACGTTTTTGTACCGCAAATTACAGACGTGGCGGCTCCGTTTGATAATATCCTCATAGAAATAAAACTATGAAAACGGATTATATCGCGTATATTGAATTTATAATACATCCCGACGTTTCGAACTCTTTACAGCGTTCGTGGTCAACGGGTGACTGAGGAAAAATTACAAAATGCAAAAATACCCACATACTAAAATAATGAACAATCATAGACTACAAACTTTAAGGCTGGTTGTACATGCAAAATCGGTTCATAAGGCTAGTTATACACTATAATTATTTTTCAAGTAAAGATATATATATATACGCGATAAAAATAAACTATGCCGGCTCCAACCCTACACCACGGACCCGAGAAGATTTAATTCCCTCCTAAATTGTAGGAGGGTATCCCAATATGGGACCGGCAACAAACTCGGCGGGACACATCTTTTCAAAACATCAGAATGTCCAGCATCATCCAACACTACGGTCTCACAGTCTATGTCTCGCTTGCTCCTTTATCAGGTGGACTACAGGATCCCAAGCTGGTGGAAGAGAAAAGCCATCTTCCCTATTAAAGTTTGGATATTTCTTAATCTCAATGGCCTCGCGCAGCATTCTGGGTATGTAACGCTTCTCCTTGGCAAGAACCAGAGGCTTATCAAACTTGATTGAGTGATTGGCTTTATCCATGACATGCTCACAGACAGCAGACCTAGGTCGACGGTGCTTGACATCAGCTATGTGTTCCTTCACCCGAGTGGAAATGCTCCGTTTCGTCTGCCCGACATATGATAGGCCACACTCACAGTCCAGCCTGTACACTCCTGCAGTCTGTAGAGGGGTATTGCATTTTACAGGCCTCAGGAATTGTGACATCTTCTTCATTGGCTTGAAATATGTTTTTATAGAAGCACGCTTTAAGATGTGGCTGATCCTGTCCGTGACCCCCCTGACAAAAGGCAGAATGGCAGGCCTGCGCTCGACTGGAGCCGGCATAGTTTATTTTTATCGCGTATATATATATATCTTTACTTGAAAAATAATTATAGTGTATAACTAGCCTTATGAACCGATTTTGCATGTACAACCAGCCTTAAAGTTTGTAGTCTATGATTGTTCATTATTTTAGTATGTGGGTATTTTTGCATTTTGTAATTTTTCCTCAGTCACCCGTTGACCACGAACGCTGTAAAGAGTTCGAAACGTCGGGATGTATTATAAATTCAATATACGCGATATAATCCGTTTTCATAGTTTTATTTCATGAGTAACTATCGCGGTAACCGAAGACAATATTAATATCCTCATAGATTGAGCCATGTCACAGAGCCAGTCAGGAAACTAGAATGATAGGTCCGAAAAGAGAGCGTCAAATTCGGAAGTTAACTATAGTCTGGCAAACACTTCGAGCAACACCGGCTTCCGACACGTCGGAAGGGAGGAGCCCAAGCGATATCTTACCGTATAAATCGTTCTGCCATTTTTTACGGAGGAAAACGTGCACACAGTCGCACTTCTCACTCACTACTTACAAAATCCAATCTCTAATGATGACACAAATAAATAGAAAATGACACACGTCAAAGACAAGTCTTGCACACCTCGATCTCTTTATAATAAAGAGCGCATTACACAATTATTGTGTGCAACACGAGGTGTGTGTTGTACGTACCGCGCTAGTTGTATGCATGCACAATTGATCTTGTACCTCGACAGAGGGGAAATAGTGCGAATGCCGACTCCTTTCCGTGTTGCTCGAAGGGCAAACCCAATTTGTCAGTAAATAAGAACAACCACAAAACTACTCATCCATTTCCTATACTATATATATATATATATACTATATTTCATATACTAGCCCAAGACAAAGATAGTATATGATTCTCTCTGTCTGTTTCAATTGAGACAGTCTCTATATTTTCCTATGTGATTTTTTTAACATTTCATGATAAATTCATTATATAAACTGTTCTTATATTTTTTCGTAGTTTTGCGAAGATAGCCATAAGGCCTATAAGCTCGACAGGGCACGAGCGATAGAGAGGCAAATAGAATACCGAATATTCGGCAAAGTGGCCGAATAGGCCGAATACCGAATAGTTGCGAATATTCCTGGCAACTCTAGTCGTAATATCATAGTATAGTTGGTCATCTAATGTTTGAAATGAGACAGTCCTTTGACAAACTATAATTATATAATGTCGTTTATGGTGACACTTTCTCATTTTGTCATTGCAAAGCCATTCCTGAGCTAAATAAAAGAAGCAATCATTAATTTTTATTACAAGGGGCAAAGATGTTGTTTAATATCTCATGGTATTGATACCCAAACGTACGAAAGGATACAAAATTGAACTACGAGAGAAGCGAATGGTTTAAAATTTAGAATATTGACAGTTACGGGGATCTCAAGGCATGAGGGTTAAACAAACTTTGTTACAGTGCAACACGTAATTTTTCATTACACCAACACGAGGAAACCATTTATTATTCAAATTAATTTATTAAAAGTTCTTTCTATCGGCCAAGGTGAGGGAAATAGCTTAAGGATTTCTTGTCTCGCCCGTCAAGTTTTATATGGATGGTGCGGTCATATCATGAAGAGTGGGACACCTGCAACACGAGAGGAATTATAAGATTTAAATTTGTGTTTCAGTTTGAAATACGAAACTGGACAATATGAAGTGTAAATTGCGCAATTACTTATAGCTCTTACAAATTATTTTATTCATCATACTTCACTGTTAGGTACTTAAAGAAAGTAAAATTGGCTTAATATGCATACTTAGAAAGATAAATCAGTAATATTTTGCTAATACGGAACGACTGTCTGCCCACCATTGGATAATTTATTGTTACGTGTCGCATCGCCATCTCCGGAACCCACGAATCACTGCAGAAATCAATGAAAGACCTGATAAAGAGCCTACCTGGCATGGTTTTGAGGGGACGTTTATCACAGACTTCTAAATCCAGCCGCACGTTTCTGACGGCCGAGTAGGTACCTATACTTGATGCAGGTGGATTAAGTAGTATATATCACGAGCTACATGAGTCCCGTTTGCGTCGGCTTGCTGTGTGCGGTGGTCACGGATTCAGGCAAGAGGATGGGGAAGAAAATTTCACAATGTGATCTTACCTTAATGTTAAGAATAATATTTTTCCTCTGCATTAATTTCATTTGAGGAATTTGGTTGTATTTCGTCAATTATTAAGTCTCATTCAATGTTGAATTGCTTTTCATTTAATCGGCAATATTCCCTGAATAAACGATCACCATTAAATATCAGATTTTTTATTAATATTGCGTAGCTGCCTTCGTCGGACTCTGACTATTGTAGAAAGGCAAACTGGTCTTCTTTTTCATGTAACATGTAGCATTATCGTCACTCGCTTCTTCTCGTAAAAAATACAAAAATAAAATAAGTATTTTATTTGTACGTCTGACATTATATGACTTGACATTGACAAGCCATCAACGAACGCTGTCGCGACTGCACGCCGCAACAGCAGCAGTCGTGCTGCTACAGTAGTGCTGGACCGCGTAACGTCGCAACTGCAGTGCAGCGGCAGTCACAAATGGACAGTCACCTTTATGGTTTTCGGGGGCCCTTGCGGATACACTTCGACCCATAGGGATCTTTTGTGCAGTTACCCCCTGGGAAAGATCCGTCAACTACTCGAGAGCTTTTTCACCATCTCCATGTGCCGGATGATGGAGCTCATAACTCATTCATTTTTAATTCCTTTGGTTCTAGATAGCCTGCTTCAAAGTCTTTCATTCTTTGTCTGGCGAGGGCGTGACATTCACACATTAGGTGTTTTACTGTCTCTTCCTCTTTGCCACACATATCTACGAAAATCGGTGTTGTCAGAGTATCCTATCTTGGCCAGAATTCCTTTGACCCCTAAATTTATACTCTGAAGAGATAATTTTTGACATTGTGTTTAGTATAACTATCATTACTTTCTGACATTTTATCTCACTGTATTTGACTTTTAATTTTTTTATTTTGTTATGATTTGTTTGTTTTTATTTATTTTTTAATTATTTTACTGAATTATTATTTTTTACAATTGGACGATCTTTTTGTGAGTTCATGTTATTTAGATACATTGTGACATTGTTAAATATCATGTAATTCCCAATAAGAAATAAATTAATCTAATCTACGTAATCTAATGGCCAGTAAACACCCCTGTTATAATTTGGAGTTGTCTTTTGCTATTGCTCCTACATGCTTGAATTACATGAAACTTAAAATGAATATTTTAAACTTGAAATGAATATTTACGTCAAAGGTCTGGTACTAATTTTCGTTGCTAAAATTGTTATACAAAGAAAATACAGCGGGTAAAAGTGTTGTATACAAACTTTCTTCGGGATCGGGCTGTCAAGAGGGCGTTCTTGGGACGACCGACTGGTAGTCGTCCAGTGGGCCGGCTCAGGTATCGTTGGGAAGACAGTGTGACGGCGGATCTGCTTCAGCTTCGCGTCAGTAATTGGCAGGAAGTTGCGCAGGATCGGGACAGGCGGCACGCTCTCGTTTCGGAGCCAAGATTCTCTTTGGATCAGTGAGCCAAAATAGTTAGTTAGTTAGTTAACTTTCTTTGTGTTTTAATTTCCAGCAACGAAATCTAGTAGGTACCAGGCATAGATATATGTTAAGTACATGAATGTTCATATCTCATGTTAATTCAGATTGTAGTTTTAAAATGAGAGCGTAATTTCGATTGCGTGGCGGCGGCTACGTTCGTGTGACTCTTAAACAAAATAACTGGGTACTGCAAGTTGATGACTTGTCTTATTCCATAACAAAATTTTATAGCCAGCAGTAAGGATGTAATTTCCCAATTCAAGTATAATTATTAAATGGCAATATTGTCACAAATTATGAATTTATGGTTGATTCTCGTGCCAAGTTTCATTTTCTATTTTTCAGTTTCATAACTAGTTCCGAATTAGGAATTTTTCCCTTTCTATAGACTGCTTATAACTCAAAAAATTTTTTGGACCTAACTATCAAAATTTGCCTCGAAAGCTAAGTGGGAGCATAATACGAGGTTTTAAGATGGAATCACATCAAAAGCTTTTTCATCTGTTAGACAAAAGCTTTTGGGTTACTTCAAGGGTTAGGCGTTTGCAAACAATGAATTCGGTTCACTCATTTGTCATTAGAATAGATAAAAAAATCACAAGCGTCTGTTATTAGTAGTTAAATTTTCCTATATGAAACTGTACTGTAGGTTTTGTTATTGCAACGTTATAAATACGAGTTGGTTGGTATTCTTAAGTATAAACTTAAGTGTGATCATTTTTTCCCCAGATGTGTAAGAAAAATATAATGTAAAGCGCTATACGATAATTTCATTAAGACCAGAATAAGAATATAAAATGTAAACAGCACTGCGGCCCGGTAGCGAATTTAGCAGTGCTCGCCAAACAAAGTTATAAAATTTAATGAGGTGCCAAAAATGTTCAAAAAGAACGTGTGTAATGCGTGGCTAATCAGAGGCGGCCGCTCCAGGGCGCAACGAGCCATTCATTATCAGTCATTGCGGGATGTTTTGCTAGAGTTAACATTTTCGGGATCAAGCAGTTTCATTTCGGGGTTGGTGACCGTCAAAGTGGTCGGTGAGGGATAAAGGACGTCATATTTTATTATGTCGGGATGCCGTTGACAGGTGGGAGAAGTGGAGGGGAGGGGTGGCAGCCGGCGCGGCGCCCGCGCTCGCGTGGCCCTCTCGCTTGAGTCACGCGCGCCTCGTAATGCTTGCATAATAATAATGACGGATGCCGATCGCGCGGCGGCGCCTTTGATCTGCGCCGCGTTTGATCTCGCCGCGGAGCCGGTCCCGCTGCCCCTGCGCACTGTGCACAAACGAGCCGCCGCTTGCCTTACCTTTATTCGGTCCGACGCCGCGCAGCGAGAAGTTCGGCCCTTCGCTCTAAATAGAGGCTTTATTTTGTAAACAGCGGGAGAGCTACTGTGCGCGGGCTAGGCTGCAGAGTAGTGCGCTGCGGCTGGCCGTGGAGCGCGCGCGTCAGTATGGGGTGTACTCCGAGCTCGCCTGCCCACGCTGCCCACCCTGCCCACTGTGCCCAGCCTCGGCGCAGGCGCTGCCAGTGATGAGTGCGCGCTGCGGCGAACGAGGCCGCGCCTGCCTGCCCTCGCGCTTCCTCTGGATCACATGGATACTCTGTGTACGCATTTATTTATTATTTTGATAACAGTGTTTGTTTATATTGTGACGCTAGAGCTTGGCTCTACAATATAATTGGCAATCGTAATGAAGTGGAAATGTAGCTGAAATTATTTCGATTACCTACTCTCACTTTAAAATACCTATGAACGGTAGGTATTTTTTAAATATTAATAAATTTAATTGTTATAATTATAAACTACATTATAGTTTGCCGCGTCTTCGTCTCTGTAGACTAACCCCGGAACTAAAACTAACATAACAGTCCTTACATACATATTAATTTGTTCCATGGTATAAGCGTGAATAGTTGTTAACAAACAGAGTATCTTTCGAATAATTTATAATGTACACCGTTATAGGGCTTAATGCGCAATTCCCTCAAAACGGACCTTATTTTTATAAAAGGAACCCCACAATGAATACCATTTTGATTGATTACTTCCGTAATATTCCATTTCTAAACGCAGCTCCTTTTACCAAACTTAAATTAATTAATGGAAAATTATTAAAATGCCACAAATTAGGCACTTAACAGGAAAATGCCATTAAAAGACAGAAAATAATGTCATAATTAATTAGCAAGGATTTATGTCGAATTCCTTTTTTTACGGTACGAGGTTTTAACGAAAAATAAAAATACTGGCATCTTTTGAAATTTTTGCTTTGTGATAGGTAGTTTCCGTAGGTAAGTAGGTTTTAATGTATGATAAAATATTTGACATCAATTTATAATTATGAATTTATTTATTTATCGTATGGCAATACACACTTCTTAAATTAAACTTAACATCAAAATCTACAATTCCGCAGATACAAACTCGCGCTTTCTATGAGGTTTTTAAAATCCTCAAAATTAAAAAAAAAACCTCAATAATTATGAATGTCTCATCAGTAATATATACCTAACATATTTTTTTAATATATATATAGATGTTTATTTTTTTAGTATTAATTTTAAATTATTTGTAGTTTTAGTTTATTTAATAAGTT
Organism: Cydia strobilella; assembly: GCF_947568885.1. Classification (NCBI taxonomy): domain Eukaryota; kingdom Metazoa; phylum Arthropoda; class Insecta; order Lepidoptera; family Tortricidae; genus Cydia; species Cydia strobilella. The sequence goes on from NC_086050.1 coordinate 11,780,462, forward strand.
AGTTTATAATTATATTTATGTTTTTTAAGTTGTTAATACAATTGAAATGCCCTAACATCGTAACTTAATTTATTTAGTCTTTATTTTAATCATATTGTATTGAAGTAACATAAAGTATTTTGACAAGAATTAGCATAGTTTAAATCGCTATATGAATGCTCTTATACGAGTTTCCTAAATCCCTTATGGAATCCATCATCAGAGGCAGAGAGGGAGAGCTCGATCTTGACAAAAACTTAACGAAGAAGATATATCGCCAAACATGAAATACGTGTCGTTGGAGTGTTCTGGTCTTCATCAGCAATTCCACTTCATCAAATGTCACTAAATGCTTGATTTGTTGATGAAAATACGAAAACAATTATATGTATGCCTATAAGATTAGAGGAGTTCCCTCGATTCCTCGGGGATCCCATAATCAGAACTGGATTATGACAAAAATGGGCCGAATCGGTATTTATACACTTTCATAAAAAATCAGTTCTGACACATTAAAAAAATATATCAAAAAGCATACTACAACCGAACTGCGAACCTCATCCTTTTGAAAATTTGAAGTGGGTTAAACAGCGGAGCTTCTCAAAACAAAAAAATACTTATTATAGATTACCTACATATCTTATACATATCGGATACTTCGACCCATCGGGATCTTTTGAGTGCAATCGATCCTCAAGAGCAACCTTTTGCCTACTCAAGAGCTTTTCGACCATCTCCATAAGGAAAATACACAAACCACAGACATGAGTTAATTAAATTGCAAATAACCAACGTGTTTCTCATGAATTATGTATGTATATAGTTCTAAAATAAAATTTCAGTCAGTTTCGAAATGGGAACTCTTGAAGATGACGATTTTTTTGTATCTTGCAATAAGTATTGTTGGTTGTTTTTTTTGTTTTATTTTTTTAGGGAGATTGGAGTACAATGGATTTAAGGGCTGTAGTTGCGCCATTTCCACCTCTAGTTGCCTAGTTTTCTTATCAAATCTTGATCATATTATGTATGGCAACGGCACCAACCATGAGATATTTAAGAATTTATTTTGATATTTCACCTGTAAAATTTCTACCACCGCGTATCAAAAACTAAATGTCCTATTCGTCTTTTATGATTTCGTCCGTTTCGTTCGTTTTTTGTTTTTTTCTCCATAGGCCGGTCCGCACAGTTCAAAATGTATGAGAAATCTACATTAATTCTCACATTAGAGATTTTTTGAGATGTGATTACCTATGTTACAAATAATATATTTTGAAAAAAATCTCCACAAAATATGTCAATTTGTTTTTATAAATCCAAATTATTACTAAAAGAGAGAAATAAACCAAAACATCAATCCCCACACTAGAGATTTTCTAATATGCTGTTCTCAGGCATATACTCATTAAGTATTTATATTTTCTTCCAGCTTGGCACAGAAACCTGCCCCCAATAACTTTCTTTATTAAAAATTTTTCTTACATAAAAATAACAACTAATGTGTACATAAAAATTACATGTTAATTAAGCTCTTTATATTTACTATATTCTACAAAAAAATCTCTAACGTAAATGAATCCGTTTAATTACTATTAAACATTTTTGTTTCGATTTTTTTTTGTTGCTTATAGAAAATGGACACTCGACTTTTGTTTCACCTTCATAAATCTCTTACTCATGTTAGTGTAATAACAAAAAAAATCTCATGTATATGTAATATTGTATGGAATACAACCATAATTATTACGACGTCCAAGCTATTTAAATTACCCACGCAGGCACTAACTGACGGGTACTGATTCACTGTAGAGAACGTTTGATCGACTTCCATATCTCCGTCTCACTTCAATGTTCGCGGTAGACGATCGGTCCGCTTGAACTGCCGAGAGTTCGCGATGCGGTCGACCGTTAATTCTCCCATGACTAACTTACCCAGTTTCATCGGTACGCGTAAAGATTGTTTACGCATGTTTAATTTTGATTGCGCGCTTACTTAACACACCTCAGGCAAAGCTCCGATAAAACGCGCAATGCATACATTGCGGCATATATCTCACGTATGTCAGCTATGAGGCTATGTCGCTATGACATAGCAATGACAGACAGTGGCAGTTAGTGCCAAATTAGAATACAGACTTTTTTACCAACCATAAAGTTTAGTGCAAAGAGAATTTTAAACTCCTTAGTGAAAACCTCACGGTTTGTGCGAAATTGAGCGTTAAGCTATACTATGCTAATAAAGATGATGGTGTGATTTACGGAAATTAATAATAGATATAATTTATTTTATTGTATAATACATTCCCGTTTCATTTACACCCAATATTATATCTTTTTCCGTAATCAAATGCGTTTATAATTACTGTAACCGTCTGTTCAAGTTAATTAATACTATTTTATGCTTACGCCATCTACTATGTATGTACAATAATTTAAAGTCCTAATTCTGCATGTAAACCTATCAATCTTATGTGCTAATAATCATTACCGCGAACAGATGGCGTTACGGGTCCTAAAAATCATCAAGTATAGTTGTTTACTTCAATAAAGAGTCTTGCACTACCTATCTGCATGAACGCTGCATTTTTAATTCTCCCACATCTCTCATCGACCGGTACAAAAGTGGTCCTTACCGAACGGATATAAGAACTATATTAGAGTGACATCGAAACTAACCTCAATTGCTGTTTACGTTTTTACGAATTTAAATGGATTTAAGAAGAAATTTAAGTGAAAAAACTGTATAATAAGTGATAAATAGACTTGATAAGTGTATACAAACGTTGGTGTGTGTATATCTTCATTATGGAGAACTATATAAATGAACAAGAAAACGTGTACGCGTTGTTGTCGAACACGATTGCAAATTACAAGAAATCACCGAAACAAAGATTAACTAGTGGTTATGTACAGTTACGGATGGAAATATTGACCGAATATTGGACTCAGTTTCACAGCAATCACATGGAAATGTTGAAATTGGTACCTAAACAAGATCGCGGAAAGTATGAATATTTCACAAAAGATTATTTTATGGAAGTCGAAGAACAATACATCGAGCTACGGTCAGATATGATGGACTTGTTGTTGAAGTTAAATTCACGTATCGGAGAAAGTGCACCGAGTTCACATAACCCTCCAACTGCCACTAGTGTTAGTGATGAAGTCCGTCTGCCTAAAATTAATATTCCACAGTACTCAGGCAGTTATCACGAATGGACTTCGTTTCACGATATGTACACATCGTTAATACACAATAAAACCACACTCAACAAAGTGCAAAAAATGCATTATTTAAAAAGTTGTTTATCAGGTGAGGCGGAACAATTACTTAAGCATATACCTATAAGCGAGAGTAATTACGACATGGCATGGAATATTTTATTAAAAAGATTCAACAACAAACGAATTATTGTAAACACCATTTTGGCACGATTAGTAAATCAACGAAAATTAGCGACGGGAACATCGAAAGGGTTACGAGATTTGTTAGACACCACAAGTGAATGTATGAATAAATTGAAAAATCAAGATATACAAGTTGATAGATGGGATACACTGGTAATTCATTTAATTGTAAATAAATTAGACGCCGAGTCACACAAAGAATGGGAACTCGAGCTCGGGTCCCTAGAGATTAGTGAATTGCCAACACTAAACATGTTGAACAAGTTCCTGGAAAAAAGATTTCGTGTTTTGGAAATGATACAAGCTCCATCGTCGAGTGCACCTGTAAATAAAAGAAGTTTTCATGTAAATAAAAGCGAACAGAAATGCATTTTTTGTAACCAAGACCACCTATTATACACTTGTAAGGAGTTTACGAAACTGGAAGTAGATAAGAGAGTGGAATATGTGCAAGGCTGGCGGCTTTGTTTTAATTGCCTGGTACCGGGGCATTCAGTCAAGTTCTGCAAACATCGATCTTCTTGCCGCCGATGTGGGAGAAAACACCACTCTCTGCTACACAGCACGTGGAGCCCGCAGTCTCAGACACCTGCGCCAGCTCGGGAGACATCAGCGCCGCTTTTAGAGGATAAAGAAGATATCAAGGAAGAAAAAGAAGATAAAAATAAAAAGAATATTATATCTCACCTCACTACGGGGAGTCACGCGCGGCTGATGCCAACTGCATTAGTGCAAGTATACGCTGAGAACGGAGAAAAACACTTGATGAGAGCGCTGTTGGACCCATGCTCACAAGAATCTTTTGTAACTGAGGCCGCAGCACAAAGGCTTCGTTTACGACGTACCTCAGTAAGTGGGCATGTCACGGGAGTTGAGAAAATGAAGACTACCCTCAAGTATGTAACAGAAATAGAGTTCTCATCAAGAATCGAGCTTAAGATGAAGATGAAAGCAACTACGTACGTTGTACGTCACATCACCGACATTATGCCGGAGAATGAAGTGAAGATGGAAAACTGGAAACATGTCGAGAAGTTGTGCCTTGCAGATCCAACATGTCACACTCCAGGTCACATCGACTTGCTTTTAGGAGTCGAAGTTTGGAGCGAAGTTATTAAACCTGGAGTGATCAATGGCCCCTCAGGAACACCTATAGCACAAGACACTCACCTGGGGTGGATTATTTGCGGAAATGTGAGGACAGAGCACACTGCCACAAAAAACATCGTCAGCATGCATCTTAAGGTTGATGTTCACAGCATGCTGAAGAAGTTCTGGGAGTTAGAAACCTTAGAAGAAGAAAACAATACACTAACCTCAGACGAAAAGAAGGCAGAAGACATTTATGAGAAGACACAACAAAGAAAAGAAGATGGTCGTTACGTGGTCAGGTTGCCATTTAGAGAAGAACCACCTGTGCTACCACGTGACTCACGAGAGATAGCAGTGAAGAGATGGATGTCGCAAGAAAGAAGATTAGATAAGAATCCAAACTTAAAACAAGATTACAACGACGTCTTACAAGAGTACCTAGATCTGCAACACATGAAGAAAGTAGAAGATAAAGAACTAACCGAGAATTGTGTGTACCTACCACATCATGCTGTTGTAAGAGACGACGACGACGACGTCCTGTCGGGGCATGAAACAGAAGATCAAGCTAAAAGAAATCAGAAAGAAATCACAGCAATTCTCAAAAAAGTTGGGTTTGAACTTCAAAAGTGCAGTTCAAATAGTGAAACCTTCATGCAAGAGATTGAACCTTTAAAACGATCACCAAAGGCCCAAAGAGAAGTAGATGGTAGAGACAGTATTAAGACTTTGGGTATAATTTGGAACACTAAAGAAGACAAATTACAAATAACGAATAATTTGAAAGACTTACCTAAACAACCTATCACGAAGAGGAATGTTTTAGCTGATATAGCTTCATTATTTGATCCGATGGGTTGGCTGGCGCCTGCGGTAGTCAATGCTAAAACATTCATGCAGAAATTATGGCAATTAGGGGTTGGTTGGGACGAAGAACTCGCAGATGACGCGAAGGAAGAGTGGCTGAAGTTTAGAAACGAGATTCCTGCATTGACAGAAGTAAAGATAAATCGCTGGATACATACCAATGCAGACAAAAGTTCGATTGAGGTTCATGGATTCGCTGACGCCTCGATGAGTGCTTACGCAGCAGTAATATACGTCCGAGCTGTCGACACAGACGGGCAAGTACAAGTATCTCTACTTACGGCTAAGACGAAAACAGCGCCTTTGAAGCAAATATCCATGCCAAGATGGGACATGTGCGCTGCTGTTCTGCTATGTAGACTCCTGAAACATGTGGTCAGCATATTAAAAGTTCAAAAACATCAAGTATTTGCCTGGTCAGATTCACAAGTTGTATTGTCATGGATAAAAGGCGATCCAGGTCGATGGACTCCTTTTGTAAAAAATCGAGTCACTGAAATTAAGAAAATGAATGAGATAAACGGATGGTATTATGTCAATATTAAACACAATCCCGCAGACCCAGCCTCACGAGGAGTTTTGCCGAAAAAGCTCTTGACAAATACACTCTGGTGGGATGGACCGGCGTTTCTCAAAGAGCCAGCCATAGAACTTACGGTAACCGAAGTACCTGAAACAGACTTGGAATGTACAAGGGTTATTATAACATTAGTTACTGCAACTAAAGAAAATGTAGAGGTTTTAATACTTACCTTGATGGATAAATACTCGTCGCTCGGGAAACTGGTGAGAATAGTCGCATACTGTCGTAGATGGATGCTGCACCTGAAAAGAAAGAGAGAAAATAAAGATCACTTACCAACTTACCTGACGACTGAGGAGAGAGATGAAGCACTTACCATTTGCTTAAGACGATCCCAGGAAATCGAATTTCAAGAAGAAATTGAAGATTTAAAGAGTAAGAGACAGCTGAAAAGAAAAAGTCGATTGTTGTCACTCGCCCCCTTTTTAGATCCAAAGGGTGTGTTGAGAGTAGGCGGCCGACTACGCCATGCTGATTTAGAAGCTCAACAGAAGCACCCCATTATAATCTCGAAGGACAATGCTCTGTTACCTCTTCTTCTAGCAGAAGCTCACAGCAGCACTCTTCATGGCGGTCCGCAGGTGATGGTGATGTATCGTCAATCAGAAAACTGGCTAATCAACATGACTAATAAAATAAAGAAATATGTACTCAATTACATCGTTTGTATCCGGCAGCGAGGAGAAACCAGCAGTAAGCTCATGGGAGATCTACCTGCTATGAGAATAAAACCTGCCAAGCTTTTGTTGATCAGCGGAGTAGTTTTTTCGGACATAGGCGATTTGGTATTGGTCAAAGACCAACGATTCCCGCCTGAAAGCTGGCCGATGGGGCGTATCATAGGAAAACATCCTGGCCCTGATGGCTTAACTCAGACTTATGAATCACGAACAGTGTCTGGTGTTATACCAAGATCTATAACTAAATTATGTGGTTTGCCTTGTGTAAAGGACTCCGTCCTTTCCGGGGGAGTATGTTCAAGTTAATTAATACTATTTTATGCTTACGCCATCTACTATGTATGTACAATAATTTAAAGTCCTAATTCTGCATGTAAACCTATCAATCTTATGTGCTAATAATCATTACCGCGAACAGATGGCGTTACGGGTCCTAAAAATCATCAAGTATAGTTGTTTACTTCAATAAAGAGTCTTGCACTACCTATCTGCATGAACGCTGCATTTTTAATTCTCCCACATCTCTCATCGACCGGTACACCGTCTGTGTAGTGTACCATAATATACGCGATGGTTTGTCCTCCGGGCCCAAAATCGATGATCCCCTTTGATTATTTATTTTAAATGAACGTCAAAATCCAGACAGGAAATTTGATTTTGACATTTACGGCTACTGCCGTAGCAGTCGACAGCAATGTCGCGCTTCAATATTGCTGCAGTCGACTGCATTGCTGCAGAAAACGTGAAAAAGGTCATTCAATTCAATGGGTAGTAGAGTTATGAGATGAAATGACGCAATAATGAAACTTTAGTTAATTAACAATATTATATTAAATCATTATTACATACTATTTTACTCGCAAAAAGGTTTACTACCAACATACTTCTTGGTGCCCAAATGAAATAAATAGTACATTTCGATGCTAGTGCGGAAAGTATGTCATTACTTCACGAGTACCGAGATAGGTATCTTGGCAAGACTCGGGACGAGTGAAGAATGACATTTCCGCACGTGTATCGAACGACGTTTTTTAACACAGTTGCGAAAAAATAATAAAAACAACAAGTGAGGAATAAAAACAACAAGTAAGGAATAAAAACTTGGAAACTTAAAACGCCGCTTAGTAAGAAAAAACGCCTCTTTTTTGACATGCGTTTCGGCAGCTATTCCTTTAAAGTGATATTTTCCAGAATGAACAATAAATGGGCTACATTGTCCATTTTTTTATTTAGTGCAAATCGCCACACTGTAATTGTAACAGGGAAAATTGTCACAAAAAATTACATAACATTTAAATTTTTTGTAAACAACTCATTTTTTTGTATGGAAAGGTCTAATAATTTTTTCATAAATGAATTCCTCGTTCCTAAATTATACGAAAATGATATATAAGTTGCCCTAGTTGCTAAGAACAGGAAGAAATATAGCATAGATTGGACTTGGGGAGCCGACCCTTTCACCCCCCTTTTGGGGGGCGTTACGATCTCGTGGCTACCGGGCTGAATCAGTTTTATTTGCCCTAAGGAACAATCAATCGTGCCAAGCGGCATCGCCTGAGACAAAAGTGCATACTCAATGCGCTTACTTACCACTATAATTTAATAATCAAATTAATGGGCCCTGGAGGGAAATTCTCTGAAAACCTTAAGTTAGCTCATTTTACTTAAAGGAGACATTCCTTTATTTTTAAAAAGAACCTAAATTGCATTCAAAGGTTTTTAATTTTTTTTTTCAATTTTGCTTGTCTAAAAATATTCTTGAGTACTAAATATTCGATTTTATGGAAATTTTGTACGACAGACGAGTGTAAGACCTAATGTTTCTTGAATAAATGTTATCATTAACATTAACTGTATCGACGTGGTATCGACTAGTAGAATAAAATAGGGAGTGTTTATTGTTTGGAATTTTTAGTCGGTTCGATTCCCAGGCGAGACAAGCGAATTTCAAAAAACCTTTGAATGCAGTTTTGTTTCTTTTTAAAAATAAAATGAGCTAACTTAAGGTTTTAAGGCACTTTCCCTTCAGGGCCCATAAAAAAATTCCACACTGTATATTCAGAGCACGTCTTATTCTCAACTGTTAGACCTTAGACTAATATAACTTGATCCCAAGTTTCCTTACAATTATACGTAATCGAGGGCCAGGTTCATACTGGTTTCATGTCGCGATGCGCTCGCTGACAAATACCAAGCGGTAAGAATTGCTGACATTTGCGTCTTTTCACTCACACAGCTCCCGCTACTAAAAGCATCGGATGACAGGATCGTTGAAAAGGGACAAACATATCGTTTGACGTTACGTTACTCTTCTCGTGAATTGTCAAAATTTAAAATTCGAAATTAGCTTTATAATTTGTCCGGGCGGCTATTCGAAGTATAACTAAGTGGACGGTCCTTACTAACCAGTAAGATTCAGATCAAGCATAATAGATAGTTGTAAGACTTCAAGGGTCTATTTATATCTGACACAGCATCCAGTATTCTAAACGTTTTGTGAATAGATATAAAAATTTGACAGCTATCGTTTTTCATATAAAGACAGACACTTAATGCATTGAACTATTGAACCTTAACGCAATGCCATAAGCCATAAGGTATACTTTCCTAATATACCTTGAGGCTAATTCGAACTTTGTTATTAAAGATATCATTTTTTTAATTTGCGTGTGCGTTTCGCTCGTACTAGTTAAAATATGTTTTGGAGCGAGCGAGACGGTCGGGCGAATGATAACAAAATGATATATTATTGACATCTTAAATAAAGTTCGAATTGGCCTCTGTGAATGCCTGGAAATACCGCATACTTTTTAATTTTTTTATGCTGGAAATTGATTTAATTATCGAGAGAAAAATGAATACGTTATTCTTCCATAACTTGTGCAGTTACTGGCAAAAAACTAGAAATGTCCATTAATTGTGCAGAACATTATTTGCTGTTTGTTTCCAAAATCTTGCTGCTATTCTACAAATATAGTAGTGACTCGGGAGATTTTTAAACATGATCGATACAACTACTTCATAACCACCATAGTAAACTTTTCTCTCGGTGTGGGAGTTCCTCGGTCATGAAAAACTTACAAAATAATAATTTGTTTCAATAAATCTATAATTTACATTATTGTCGAGAGATATTCTGACCGTGTAGTCGTATAAGCTTCATAACCCATTCTACAAAAAATATCTTATGTGGGAATTATTGTTTAAGTAGTATAAAAGATTTAAAAAAAAGTTTTATTTCTCAAAAACGGGAACTGATATCAAGTTGTTACTTTACAGACGGGTATTCAATATGATATAGAATTCACTCATGTAGAAAAATTTGAGTGTGCATTTAATGTAACTTAAACTTTATATTGACTCCACTACCAGTCATGGACAGAGTGGTTTAATTTCTTTTAAAACAGACAAAAATTAACGGAACGTCAAACTTAAGCAGCTCTATGACTTGTTTATGGTAAAATGTTGCCAGTGACTTGTTTAGAGGCTGATATTAAATAGAGTCCGTCTAAGGTAACTCTGCACCGACTCGAATAAAACGAAGTCTGGCGTGTCATTATAAACGGCATATTTTCATAGAAATTTTACATTAATGATGACATTCCCACAATTTGTCGTTACAAATACCATGCTGAGTCAGCATGGTCTGACTCTACTGGATTTGTGGTTTACGTCTGATTATTGGTGTCACCTACAGGATTTATGGTTTACGTCTGATTATTGGTGTCACCTACAGGATTTGTGGTTTACGTCTGATTATTGGTGTCACCTACAGGATTTATGGTTTACGTCTGATTATTGGTGTCACCTACAGGATTTGTAGTTTACGTCTGATTATTGGTGTCACCTACAGGATTTATGGTTTTCGTCTGATTATTGGTGTCACCTACAGAAGTTGTGGTTTACGTCTGATTATTGATGTTACCTACAGGATTTATGGTTTACGTCTGATTATTGGTGTCACCTACAGGATTAATGGTTTACGTCTGATTATTGGTGTCACCTACAGGATTTATGGTTTACGTCTGATTATTGGTGTCACCTACAGAAGTTGTGGTTTACGTCTGATTATTGATGTCACCTACAGGATTTGTGGTTTACGTCTGATTATTGGTGTCAATAAGGGTGTATAACTCATGGCTGTAGGAAAGCTTAGCTCGGTTAAAACCCCATATTGAAAACCGTAGTTATACCAGTCAATCCATTTTGGAGACAACTAGAAATATTCATTAGTGCCATGGGGACTTAGGTACAGTCAGCATCAATAATAGCAGATAGAACAACACGCCAAAAGTATGTATGTATAAACTATGGCGAAGAATAGAAGCCTATGGAGGAACAGAAGGACATGATGTCACGATCCTAAGCATTAAATAAATAAATAAAATAAATAAATAAATATTATAGCACATTCTTACACAGATTGACTAAGTCCCACGGTAAGCCTAAGGAGGCTTGTGTTATGGGTACTCAGGCAACGATATATATAATATATAAATACTTAAATACATAGAAAACACCCATGACTCAGGAACAAATATCTGTGCTCATCACACAAATTAATGCCCTTACCGGGATTCGAACCCAGGACCATCGGCTTCACAGGCAGGGTCACTACCCACTAGGCCAACCCGGTCGTCAAAGCATTGAGGGACCGACTGAAGAAGAAGATGTATAAACTCTTTATTGTACAAAATACAAATATGGCACAGGATAGGCAGTACAAAGTTAGTCAGTTAGTTACACAGTTAAAGTATACGTCGTCCTCTAATAGCTTTATAAATAAAGATTTACTTCCCTACAGTTTTCGTTACGGGGCGAAAAGCTATGAAATTAGTAGGGAACAAAGGATATGGCGAGACGCGCGAAACTTGCGATGGGAGATTTGGCCATTCCGCGGGTTTTTACCTTTTTTTCTAAAAATATTCTTCTAATAAAAAATTTGCTCGGCCGACCTTCCGGCTTTTAAAATTTTACAGCTATGGCATGCAGGGTAACGATATACAACTGAAAAAAAAAGAAAATTAGACACGTTTTCGTGTTTTTAGGGTTCCGTAAAACGGGACCCTATTACTAAGACTCCACTGTCCGTCTGTCTGTCTGACTGTCACCAGGCTGTATCTCATGAACCGTGATAGCTAGACAGTTGAAATTTTCACAGATGATGTATTTCTGTTGCCGCTATAAATAACAACAAATACTAAAAACAGAATAAAATAAATATTCAATTCTGGCTCCCATACAACAAACATGATTTTTTTTTCCGTTTTTTGTGTAATGGTACGGAACCCTTCATGCGCGACTCCGACTTGCACTTGGCCGGTTTTTTTCCTATCAACTTTAACCATTTAACGTTGTGGTTAGAGTCTGCCCTTGCAAATATGGTCTTGTTTAACGTGTAAAAATTCAATACAATAAGATACAGGCACGAGTACCTATAATTATATCTACCGCACTGTATTACACGTAAAGACATATCTCTCATTGAAAAGCTATTAGAATGACGCAAAGTCTAATCCGCTACTATTAATGCTGTTCCTATGATATTAATTAATGTATGCAGAATGGAGAATAAATTTTGCTTAGGTACTATTTAATTCGAATGAATGTCTGATTAGCGTTGATGCCGTAGATATGTATATTTTGAAATTGAATTAACATAATTATGAATAATTATACATGTTATTATTCCGATTTCATTTAAGGTATTTGTCGTTTGACTGACATTTAAGATTTCAGTCTTTTTATTTATACGGAAAACCAATATTTGTATGGGTTATGTTGCCCAAGAGAGTTAGATTTTTACTACCAGATAGGTGATTTATCTAAATTAAATAGATGTAGAATATTGCAGCAGTTACGGTGGTGTAGTCTGAAATCGTACGTAGGCGAACAACACGCGAACGCGAAGATAGAAGTGTCCTACGTGGGCGATCTCGTTGCGAGTTCGCGAGTTGTTCGCTTACGTAAGTTACGTAAGACGCAGCGTAAGCGATCCTACATTTGTTTAGCTGTCAACTCTGTGCTTTAATCAACTAAATGTAAATTTACAGGAGGCTCTAACCACGTGTATTGTTGCCACTGTCCCGCCGGACAGTCTGCGGCTGACGTGGCTCTCCAACTCCTCGCTCGTCTGCAACGATGCTTCCCCGGCCGGGTAGGTCTCATATGATGTGACATTAAAGAATGAACCACGCTAGAACGGTTACACATCAGTTTTCTATAGAGTTTTCTATAGAAAGCATCATGTACAAAACACCGGTCACTGTCGTCACCGGTCATAAAAAAGAAGTGTCGCAAGCCTCGGCCCGTACCCGGACCAGTGGCCGAACGTTAATTGCAATTACCCATTAACCAGTACAAATTGAACCGTAAACTGTAACCGTCCGTTTTGGTTTACGGTTCAATTTGTACTGGTTGCCAACACTGACCCGGACCGTTCTAACGTGAGTCATCATTTAAGGGGCTGTCAACAACTAATGTCCTTGAAACTTTTCTACTAGTCAAATCAGTCTTTTTTCAAACTGTCAAAACGATTAGCCAACTAACTTATATGAAAACTGAACTGTAACGTCACGGTCAAGTGACTCCCTTTTTTTGTTCTATCCGATTTATTAAATACAATTTGTGTCAAAAAATATCTGCTCTCAACGTTTTTCTAGTAATTACTTATCATGTGCTTTATTTTGTCCATGGTGTGAAATAATTTATTTTAAACACAGGAAACATCCCCATTGATTATAAACTGATCTTTTTTTCTTTAGTGTATGATATCTATGTCAGTTTATATTTATGTATAGTTATGTGCTCACATAAGAAAAAAACAAATCAAAAAATATTTCATGAAATATTATATATATATTTCATAATATCATATCCCTATTGATGCTACTGAAGCAGATTTTTAAGAACAACTAGAGTCAGACCAAGACAAGTCTGCAACGACTTTGATAGCACACGCAGTGCAAGTGTTAATACGTCATAATTTCATAGAAGTTTGACGTTTAAAATAACACTTGTACCGCGTGTGCCATCAAAATAGCTGCAAACTTTTCTTGGTCTAACTCTATTTGTTTTTGTAAAGCAAAAATATACAAGTTATTAATATTCATTAATATTCATACCTAAAAATGTATAAGATCAGTGTACAAACCTAACATGTGCGTATTAAAATATATTAACAACAAACGTACATAAAATGTAAAATTATTCTAACATAAATAAATGCATGCTTTCTTTTCCTTCTCTTCTACTAACAATAGAATAAGTCACAAATGTAAACATTTAATTAAGTAAGAATTGAGCGCGGCGCGCCAACAAACTGGTTACTCCAGTTTGGCGCATTTATAGTATATGTGTAACTGTGTAACTGTATTATATGAATAAATTCATTAAAAAAAAAAAAAAAAAATTATTTCAAAGATCGTGGCCTTAATCGATACATGATTGAACGAAATCGGCTCGATAGAAAATAATTGCAAAAACTGGTCTTAAAATCACCATTAAACGGTTCTATGTCTTTAGTTTTTTGACTTATGGGTCTGCAATTAAAATCACAATTTCAAAACATTTAGACCTAAACTGCTAACAATTAATCCACATCCAGTAACATGCGACAGTGCTATCTCATTTACTCCGATACAAATAGACAGTGTGCGCGTTTTAGGCATGCATTGACATACCTATATCTAGGGACGGGCCTTACGGGCACTAAGAATAGTGCTAGTTTAGCGGTGTTACCGTGCAGTCTAACGCAACTAATTGTGACCAATTGCGCGCGTGATGTGAACTCATCAACCAATCGCGTAGTGGCGTTAGACTGCACGATTGTCTCGAATTCGTGTGCGTGACACCGCTGTACTGGCCGTGGCCCCGTTCTTATTGCCCGTAAGGCCCGTCCTTAAGATATATGTCAATGCTCTTAAGCCGTATTTATATATGCCATTTTCAACCAAAAGGGTACTTATTGTCGCTTGTCAGTAAGGCGCTATTTCCATATAGATTCAGTTAGAAATTTTGGTTGAAAACGTCATATATAATTATTGAGGATTAGCGAAACTATAGGGACCTTGCGCGTTGCACAAATTACTCGGTTCAGTAGGTACCTACCTATTTTTTCAACTTCTTATTTGAGGTTAATGATTTCAGGTATTATATCCGGCGCGGCAGCAACAGCGAACACTGGGTCGTGTACCTCGAGGGCGGCGGCTATTGCTGGGACGCGGCGTCGTGCGGCGCGCGCTGGCGCCGGCGCCCCGGCCTCATGTCCTCGACACGCTGGCCGCGCGCACGCCGCGCGCCGGCCCTGCTGTCCTCCGACCCCGCCGCGAACCCGCTGTGGCACGGCTCCAACCACGTGCTCCTGCCCTACTGCTCCAGTGACATGTGGGCCGGAACACGAACGGCACGCAATGGTAGCTTTGTCTTTGCCGGCCGACTCATTGTCCGCGCAGTTCTCGCTCAGCTCCTACACGTCGGTCTCTCGGGACGACTCCTCCTCGTCGGCTCTAGCGCGGGCGGCGCGGGTGTCCTATTCCACGCTGACGCTGCCAGGAGAATGCTCCGACCCTACGGTATTAGAGTCGCCGCAGTCGCGGATTCCGGCTGGTTCCTGGACCGGCCGGCTAGAACCCGACGCGCCTCTTCAGCGGATACTGTCGCCCGTCTTGGCCACTCATTATGGCGCGGCTCACCTCCGAGCTCCTGCGTACGAGAACACCCGCAGAAACCGTGGCTCTGCTACTTTGGCTACCGGCTGTACCCTCATATTCGCACGCCGCTGTTCGTGTTCCAGTATCTTTTCGACTCCGCGCAGCTGGCGGCGGAGGGCGTGCGCGCCCCGCGGACTCGTGCCCAGTGGGACGCCGTGCACGATACCGGTTCAGCTATTCGGGACAGTTTGAAGCGGGTCCGCGCTACTTTTGCTCCGGCTTGTCTCGCTCACGGAGCGTTAGCGCGTCCGGAGTGGCTGGCCATAAACGTGTCAGGGATAACATTGCCGCGTGCACTGGGATGTTGGGAGCGCCGATTGTGGGGCGGCGGCGGAGTGGCGAGACACAAGGGCGGTTGCGCGCCGCGACGACTGATCGAGCGGTGCTCGTGGCCGCAGTGCAACGGTTCGTGTCCGCGGCTGCGCGACCCGCGCACGGGTGAGGAGGTGGCGCTGTCGGCGTTGCTGCAGAGCTTCGGGCTGGACGTGCGTGGCGCCGCAGCCGCCATGGGGCTCGACGCGCGCACTCTTACGCGCATGAGCCACAGTGAGCTCCTATCCCTTCTAGCTTCGCACGCATGATGCCGAAAAAGAGACTGTTTGTGCTTAAATGCACGATTTATCTACCTCGTTTTTGTTGTACAAGTACAATATTAATTTTTAATATTTATTGTTTGCTGATACTATTGTATCTTATTTAAGTAAAAAGTGACATATAATAATAGTTTTTTATTTATTTTATTTTCGCTCAGATTTATTCCATGTTTATAGCAGGCTATCTTAAATATTGTTATAAAACCTTCCACATGCCGCGTCAAACGTAGGTAATAAAATAAATCCACGTCAGTTCATTTGGCACAAAATGTATTTATATATTACGTATATACAAATCCGTTACTTTATAAGTAGCGTGTCAATACCTAAGGACTAGTTCTGGCCCTAAACAATATAAAATACTAAAATTATCTCACTATTGTCCGGTGGACGTTATATTAATAAGAAGTCGGGCAGTGATCTTAGCGCAGCGGATATATCTGATCAGCTGGCGACGATTTAAATTGGCCAGTTTAGGTGAGGCGGTTTGGTGCGGATCCTTGCTTGCGGGAGCCATGGCGAGCGGTGCGCGACTCGCACAAGTGATTTCAGAGCGTTTACATGGATACCGCCGCGGCGGGAGGCTGGTCGCGAGCGATGTCATAACTGACTGCTCTGCTTGGTCGCTCGGCCCCGCTCGAGGCTTATTGCTATCGAAACATCGACAACATCGTTGCCTAGGAAAAAGTCACTGGACACTATGTTAGCGTTTTGCCGCCAGCGCGTCAGTAGACGCTGCGTCACGTTGCGGTTAACCGCATTGGCGTTTTCTCTGAGTGACCCTCGGAGGAACAGGATGTCGAGCACGGTGGGCGTGGTTTCCGCCATGGCGGAGTGCATGGGCGACCGAGCGTTGCTCTGGTGTACGGCGCCGATGGCCTGGTCTAAGTACGTGAATAGCTCGGTCGGGTTGTTCGTGTTCGCCCAAAGGTGAGGTAGGATCGGCCATAGCCAATTATTTTCTGAAACAGCCAACACGTAAATAAATAAGGTACAAAATGGTACTGAAATATAGTAATAACTATTTCAGGGTTCTAGTTGTTATATGTATTAATATTAGGTACTAGGTACTATTTCCAACTTACAATTGTCACAACCTAATAATCATGGTAAAAAAATATTTCTATTATGTTATGAATAATTACACAATGTTAAAGATTTCACATTAAAATTAAAAACTTCCCTATTACACGATAAATATGACTTTATTTAATTTGCGTATTGTTTTTGTCCTAGGTCTGCCAGTTATCGTATCAAAATAGTGATAAGAAAACATGAAATGTAATTTATTTTTGACTGAATAAAGAAACATAAATAAAAACAGATCAACAATACCTGTCTGTCAGGATCGTGAGGTCGTGACAGAAGGAAATTAGTGATATTTGCCTTCCCCTCTAGGAAAAAGGCGTGAATGGCGTAATTGCATTATCTACATTATTAAATACATATTTCATGTTAAGTGTAAGTATATGGAATACTGGCTTGTACATGTAGACTACAAGAGTTGAGCAAAAATTATCTATTTACGAATAACCGGGAAGATAACTAAATCACCTTTTATTTGAATTAACTGAATAATCCGTCATTTGTTATTTTGAATTGATCTAGATCAGTTTCATTTTTATGTAGATAAATTTGTTGGGATTTTAAACAAAAGATAGTCAGTAGTACATACAGTCATGTAGAACTAGAAGTGGTTGGGCATGAAATTGCAACAATAATTTTCTGATTTTATGAGCAATGTCAGAGTGACTGTTTGACCCGACGTGACATTCTATATAAATTTATTATTATAAGCTTGCTTTATAACTAACAAACGAGGTTATCTTCATCTAGATAATTTATCTAAATAAATAAGTTGTCAACGCACTATTTGTGATTGAATTTATCTTCGAATAAATTTATTTAAAATGATTTTATTTGAAATAATTATCTAGATAAGAAATTATCTAAAGAACGCCCAACTCTGTACTGTATATATACATGAAATATACCTTAAATTGATGAATTGGATGAAACAATTTATGTTTACATTTGCACTAAGCCGGGAGCTAAGTCGGATTCGGTCAATTGACGGATTCGGTCAATTTGCGTAAGATTACACAGTATAAAATTACAACGATTTTTATTTGGAAATGTTATAGCTTTATGAGAAATCTGGCATTTACCTTCTGTATTGTGTTAATATGGGGACTAAGTTTTTAAAGTATAACGTGTATTAATAATATGTTATCAGTAATCTAATAAACTAATAATGTACCTAGTAATGAAAAATCTAAGTGTGATTTTCTCCTTACGTGTTTTCACTTTTATGTTGAAGAGATCATGATTAACTTAGACAGTAACATCTCTTTACGTGCAGTTTGTAATTATACCTTCTGATTAAAGGATGACTCACGCTAGACCGGGCCGTGCCGACATGTCATTTTCTATGACGGTTGGTCGGTGATCACATGGTGCTTTCCCTAGAAAACGAAGCGCCGTAAGCTCCGGCCCGGCCCCGGCCCGGTCTAGCGTGAGAAATCTACTAATCTAGTTCAGATACTCGCGTGTTACAGTGCATGCCATTGTTTATGTTTAAAAAAAACTGGCCAAAGTCGCAGTCTAGCCTTGCTTTCCGGTTGACGCCTTAGTTCGCGTACAGCGTCTTACTGAAAACTGTAAAACGACATTTACCTGACACAATAGCTTAGCTAAAAAGTAGTCACTTGTCAGCGTCCAACAGAGACTGGACAGTGGGTCCCCTGGGACCGGCGCCGGTCCCGAAGTCCCGCGCGTACGCCACATGCGGTCCCAGCTCGCGCTTCACCAGCTGAATCAACCCTTACCTGACACAATAGCGTTATCCACGTAGCTGAAGAGTAATCGCTTGTCAGCGTCCAACAGAGACTGGACAGTGGGTCCCCTGGTGCCGGCGCCGGTCCCGAAGTCCCGCGCGTACGCCACATGCGGTCCCAGCTCGCGCTGCACCAGCTGGATCAAGCCCTGGTGCACGGCACGGATGGGGGAGCCGTCCGGCTCGTAGAAGCCGATCGGGAAGTGATGCGCGTCTAGGAAAACGATCTGAGGAAATAATTAATTTGAAATATGTATATATTATTTAAATAGTTGAAATGAACAACCGTTGGCCATGAAATGTCCGCTATTATATCAAGAGTTGATGGTTGATGGACATGTTAGCCTATAATTCGGTAGTTTTGAATATGAAACTATGTGCCAAGTGGCATTATAGTGCACCTATAGTAGATAGTTAGATACATACAAGCATTGCTTATTTCGGGATTTTGGGACTAGTTTGAACTGTAAAAGATTGTAACCAAAGATGCATTCAACATTTTTATCTATTTTATTGAGATTGATAATGATGAAAATCTAAATCGCATTTGTATCCATTCTTTATAAAATAGGCAAACATGTAGGACCTTCCCATCTAAGAATTTTAAGAGCATTAAAGGCCTGTTTGCGCTATACAATTTAATTCCCTGATCCCTTTTTAAACAAATACACCAGTGGGTCGACGGATCGCCAGAGGTCAGAAACCTAAATGTGGGCCATTAAAGTTTAAATGGAACATTAACGGGTACCCTAAACGTTTTGTGTTCTAATAATTACTTCTCTTTTAATGTAATAAACTATTACCTATGTTTTTTTTCATTCCACACCGTATTTAACACCATATTATTGTATATCTGCGATTGGCTGCCTAGTTTTTAACCGACTTCAAGATTTCAAAAGGAGGAGGTTCTCAATTCGGTTGTATGTATGTTTGTTACTCCATAACTCCGTCATTTCACATCCAGATCCATACAGAATGGTCCCGTTTTTGTCAAAACGCAGTTCTGATGATGGGATCCATGAGTAATCAAGGGAACTCCTCAAATGTCAAAGGCATACATATAGTAATTTTAGTATTTTCATCAACAAATCAAGCATTTACATTAAAAAATGTGACATTTGATGAAGTGGAACTGCTGATGATGATCAGAATGGAACTCTTCAATGACACATAGTTCACGTTTGGCGATTTGTCCTCTACGTTATATTTGTTAAGCAAGTTAGGTTTTCAAAACACATTTTTGTCAAACTCGAGTTCTGATGATGGGATCCATGAGGAATCGAGGGAACTCCTCAAATGTGAAAGGCATACATATAGTGATTTTTGTATTTTCATCAACAAATCTAGCATTTCCGTTAAAAAAGTGACATTTGATGAAGTGGAACTGCTGATGATGATCAGAATGGAACTTTTTAATGACGCATAGTTTACGTTTGGCAATTTGTCCTCTTCTTTATGTTTGTTAAGCAACTTAAGTTTTCAAGATACATTTTTGTCAAGCTCGAGTTCTGATGATGGGATCCATGAGGAGCTGAGGGAACTCCTCAAATGTGAAAGGCATACATAAAGTGATTTTTGTATTTTCATCAACAAATCCAGCATTTACATTTAAAAATGTGACATTTGATGAAGTGGAACTACTGATGATGATCAGAATGCAACTCTTCAATGACACATAGTTCACGTTTGTCAATTTGTTCTCTTCGTTTTCGACCCAGACCCCAACTTGGACCCGGACTCAGACCCGGACCCGGGTCTGGACATGGACCCCAACTCGGACCCGGACCGAACTCGAACCCGGACTTGAACCCGGACCCCGACTCGGACCCGGACACAGACCGAACTTGGGCCCAAACTTGGACCCGGACAGCCGGACATGGTCATTGAACCGCGATTCTCACAGAACAAAACTATCAGAAAAGTAGGTTAGGTTAGAACTGCGACCCTAGAACCGAAATGCTACTAGAAAAGTGGGTGGTTTTACCTCCTTTTCTACATAATTAGGCAAAAGATGCTGTCTTTTTCATTTCATTGTCTGGAATCTAAGAGAGCACCATCAACAATAAGTACTCTTTCAACGGCATCCCCCATTGAAGTCGGTTTTTTTTTTCTTAAAAATTATTAATTCAACGATTATCAAGAATATGAACTTTGTTAGGAATTCATTATCGTGGTCCATAGCCGGAAGGCTAATAACACTGGTAACAGTAAAGGATGGCTCACGTTAGAGTCGTTAGACCGGGTCGTGTCCGGGTCAGAGCTTCCGGCGCTTACTTTTCTATGACATGACAGGTGATCACGTGATGCTTTCCATAGAAAACGAAGCGCCGGAAGCTCCGGCCCGGACACGGCCCGGTCTAACGTGAGTCATCCTTAATGGAAATAACTGGTAAATAGAAGTACCTAACGTGAAATAAAATGCGATACCAGCTTTTAGTAGTGTCGATAAAAGTTAATCTCATCTTACCTAAATGCGGTTTTACATATTACTGTTTTATAATGTGATGGCTGTAGCTTTTGATGACAATATTGTGTTTACAAAATTGTACTGGTAAGGTACAATTTACATAAAATGTAAGTTTTTGCCACAAGTATTTAATAAACGAGGGTAGACTTCATTCTTTTTAATTTAGAATTTTAGTAGGTATCTCACGCAGTAGACTTCATTCTTTTTAATTTAGAATTTTAGTAGGTATCTCACGCAATACATTTCTTATTGAATCGGTTTACCTATTTTAAATCATGAACAACGATAAGAAAATGACAATTTTGTCTCTCATATACGATATTATTTAGTGAAAAACTAACTCACGAAATGAAAATCAACAAGTGGAAAGAGATAGCTGAACAGTTAACGTATTTGAGTATTTGCATGCATTAAAAGAAAAATGTATCCCTTTACGAAAATCTCTACTGTCACTCTACTCGTTGTTAGAATAATTTTTTATTATTATTTAGATTGTCCGGCACACATCAAGTTTTTACACATCATGAGAGTGCCTGTCAGATTTTTACTTCTATTTACAAAATATGTAAACTTGTGATTACTATTATGTGTTCAATAGTTTTCCATACAACATTGTAAAATTGTACCTGTGAAGTGAAAATGTTTATTGAACCAAATTATGTAAAATTGTAGACACAATTGTACAATTGTGTAAGTTTTCCACCATGACAAATTTGTAAGTCACATTTTTTATTGAACAGGCACTTGTAGAATTGTAACCTGTCACCTACAATTTACAATTTGTAATATTTATTAAACAGGCCCCAGGTAGGTCTAAATTTGAAGAGTAGTAGTAAAAAAATGCAAATGTTTTATTAATATCATTTTGTCTAACTACTTACCGGGTATAACTACCTTATAAAATGAGAAATAAGATAACATCTATGAAATTCTACATTTAAAGGTAAAAGCGATTTCTTACCTCTTTTGTGTTATCCAAAAACGCCCTGATTTCTTTGAGCAATGGTACTAATGGACGGACCCGTATTAAGTTATGGTTCAACCAGTACCTGAAAAAACAAAAAAAAATTACAGTCGTTTGTTAAACATTTCAAAATTCATAAAAAAGTAATTTGAGATACAAGTAGTAACCAAGACGGAGCGGCACCACGCGCCGTGTGGTCGGACTGGTCGGGACCAACTCTTTTTACCACCTGGCAACCACAAGGCGCGCCCAACCAACGGGAACCATATAAAAAAATACTTGGAGTACACGAGTTTATTTACATGCATTGTAAAAGATTTAAATATTATCAATTAATGACAACCACACAAATTAATCGGGTCTCTATTGTTTGACATAATTATTGAAAGTCATAATGTAATGATTGTCATATTATCATGGTTTTTCTCAGAAACGCGTAACTTTTCAGGATTGTCATAAAACAAACCTAACCTAACCTAACCTATCTATAGGATAACCCGAGGAAAATCCTGAAAAGTAAACTGTTTCAGAATTATGACTAATGATAATATGGTAATCTTTACATTATGATTTTCAATAATTATGTCAAACAAAGGGACCTCCAATTAATCACCTACGACACAGTATGACACATTTTAAGAGGCCGGTGTCGATTTTAGTCGCAAAAATGTAAAATTGATAGATTTAGTCGGTGAAATTGTACACCTTTTGTTACCTAATTGAAATAACAAGTACTAGTTTCTATTAGCGCATCTTCTTATCTTACCTTTTATAAGATCAATTTGTTGAAAACAGACTCACTAAATTAGTAACGTTTGCTTTTCTGATGGACGTTTAGGTAAACGCGCGTAAAGCACTGATTTTGTCGCTCTTATTTGTAAATTTCGTAAAGTTTGGACGGCTAAACATGGTAATTTTGTATTACACATATCCTGTACTTGACGTTTATCAGACTACATTTTTATTATTATGACTTTGAAGTAGTGTAAATGAAAGTTAGACGAAATCAATTTTCTCCAGAAATTACTTCAAAACAAGTGACAATTTCTCTGAAAATCGACTTAATTTCAACGTAATTTTGATACTTAAACAATCTTCAACATTTGTTGAAACTATTCTTATACATCAATTTGTATAATATACCACCATACATTTATGATGAATTTTTAAAAACTGTCCCTTCTTTTCATATATTACCGGTGACGCACGCTTGCGACCTCATTATTAAAAGGCAAGATGAGAAGACGTGTTAATAGAAACCAATACTTGTTATTTAGATATTACGTAACAAAACGTGTATAATTTCAACGACTAAATCTATCAATTTAAAATTTTTGCTCCAAAATCGACTACGGCCTCTTAACACTTTTCTAAAAAGTGGCGACATAACATAATACGCACAAAGTGAAAAACATAAAAGCTAAAAAGTTTACAGAATAATGCAACGGTCACAAGTTATACGATATCACGTACAGACAGAAAACAATGGCGAATCGCGTCCCAGATCGACTGATTTTCCGTCGATATGATAATGCCTATATAATGTCTCAAATTAGGCTTGCGTTATGCAAGTAATCAAGGAAACCACGCGAAGCCGATTGCTCGCAGTTTCCACGTAACGCTGTTTAATGTTTACGAGTATCTGCTTCGTGTATGTAACGTAATACAGGGAAAACACTATCGTTTGGCGAGATTGTATCTCGATAAAGCTTTGATGTCGTTTCGATGATATTTATTGGTTTGTGGCAAAATGACGCTAGAATATTCGTACTAATATGTATTATAATCGCAAAAAAATCTGCCTGTTCTTTGCGACCTTAACTCGTATATAGACTATCGGTAAGAGATACGGCCTCATTCTAATTTTAATAAATTAAAAACTTGATCTCGATAGGTACCATATGGATGGGATCTGTTTTTGTTTGAAGAAACGTTACTTTTGACACTGACAATCGGATCGATTCATATCGTATCGAGATCAATATTTTGACGTTTATTAAAATTAGAATCAGGCCGATAGGTGTTGGTCTCTTACTTAAAGGGCCCTCCACACTCATGCGCGAATCACGGCGCGAAGCCGCGAACGTAAGAGTGGCTTCGATTTCGCAGATTGTTCACGCCTTCGCACTTAGTTCCCCGTTTTTTGTCGGTTTATTAGCTCGCGTCAAAGGAGGCGCGAAGCGCGAACTGCCAAGACTCCACATTACACACTATTTTGACTCATATGTAGCAAGATAAATAATAATTATATTATATAAAGCGGCTATATTTTACGGTTTTACAACAAAACAAAATGGAAAAATAGCTAAATCACGTATGATGCCATAGATAACTAGCAGTTAAGTTACCAAACTGCGAAATCGCCGTGAAGTTTGCGAGTGTGGAGTTGGTGTGGCTATCCTACTATTTTACGTAGTTGGCTTCTTGGTGTTTTCAGTAATATTTTGGTAAGCTTGTGGTTCAGTTCCGGTAGAATTTCTTTGGTTTGCCTGCATGTCTTCAATTCACTCCAGCACTTGTTGTGCAGTTGTCTGTGATGTTGTTCTAGCTGGTTCTGTATGTAGGATATTGGTAGAGGCATAATTGGCTCGGGTCCATATGCCGGTGTTTCTGAACCTTTCCTGGCCAGTTCCTTCGCTGCATCGTTTCCTCTTGATCCACTATGCCCCTTTATCCATTGTACTGTTACTTTGTTGCCTTCTTTGCTCACTTCAGTGAGGCTCCGATGACATTCAAGTATAAGCTCTGAGGTAAGTTTGTCGCTGCATAGCGCTTGTAGTACCGATTTATTGTCTGACAGTATTAGTATGGTTTCGTGTTTCACTTGTCGTCTTGTAATAGCATTGCAAGCTTCTATTATTCCTACACATTCAGCTTGGAATACCGTATTGTGTTCACCAAGGGGTTTTGTGATGTGTATGTTCAGGTCCTCTGAGAAGACACCACATCCTGTCCCTTCGTTTGTTTTTGAGCCATCTGTGAATATTCTTAGGTTTGTTTGGTTTAGTCCTTCTTTCGGATCTTCTGTTAACGATATGGCGTAATCTTTCCAGAAGATCATAGTTTTTGGTATTTTGTCGATAGGCGCTTCCAGCATGGGTATTTTTGAGATCGTATTTTCATAGATATTCTTGTGCGATGAGCTGAAAGATGTCCATAGGTTTAGATTCTTCAAACGAAGAGCTGTGGCAGTCGCTTCTTTCTGTATGTATATGTGCAGGGTAATTAAGCCAGGTGGCAAATTATTAACAAACTCACTTCGTCTGTAGGTTGTAGGTACTATCACTATCAGGTACTTTTTACCGGCAGTTGCTACACCTTATTTCGTTGTAGGTTTACGATAGGTCAGTGAAATATTTTGACGATGGTAACTTAGTGATTTAACACAATGAGCTCATTGGTCCCGCGTCCCGACCACACATTGCCGATTAAGTAAAGTGGGTGCAAGTAGTTCGTCCGACCGGAAATTATATAATATATATTGTTTCAAGTTACAGAAGTTGGCAGAGGGGTAACCACAATCTTTTTATACGATCGATTTAGGTTAGGTTAGCTGACCATTTGTATACCTTACTGCAACGAGATAAGGTTTACCAATGGCCAGTTAAGGGTGTTGCTCTTTGACAAATAACGTGTTAGCGGAAGCCGCTCGACCCCAATTTCAAAGGAATACAGCAAATCGATGTACAGGTTAGCCGTTTGGGGCACACGCATACTAGAGGTCGAAACAAAATTTTTGACCCGCAGTTCCTAAAAAAATTTCGCTCGCTTTTTATGAAAAAAAAAAATAATTCCAAAACCTGGCGAGTGTGGTATCATACGAAAGGGATTTTTGAATTCTAAAAATATATCACATCATTACATTTCGGGCATTTTTTTTAAATTAAAACAAAAAGAATTTTCGAAACATACCAAGTTTGGGCTCCTCCAGACACGATATGGCTGATTTTTTTTTGTACAATATACCACAAATGACACGTGATATCCTCATGTCTAACCCCAAGATAGCAATTTTGAAAATAATATCATTAACATATTTTTTTTAATTTTTCAATTTTACAAAGTGACACAGTTCTACTTCAATACCTATTTCACGAGACTTATGGAACTATACTGCAGATACGGTACATATTAATCATAAAATGACACGTAATATCCACATATCCAACGGGAAATACCTCTTTAACCCTTTAACTGCGCCTTTTCATCAGTTGGTAAAATTTGTTTAGTTATTGACACAAAATATCAAGGTTGTATCCTCCAGCTACGATATACCTTACTGATTTTTTTTGTACAATATACCACAAATGATACGTAATATCTAGATATCGAACCCCAAGCAAGCAATTTTGAAAATAATATCAGTAACAATTTTTTTTAAATTTTTCCATTTTACAAAGTGACACAGTTCTACTTCAATTGAAATAGGTTTTCACGAGACTTATGGAACTATACTGCAGATACGAATATAAAGAAAAATCGATAGGGTATATCGTATCTGAAGGATACAATCTTGATATTTTGTGTCAAAAACTAAACAAACTATACCAACTGATGAAAGGCGCAGTTAAAGGGTTAAAGAGGTATTTCCCGTTCGATATATGGATATTACGTATCATTTTATGATTAATATGTACCGTATCTGCAGTATAGTTCCATAAGTCTCGTGAAATAGGTATTGAAGTAGAACTGAGTCACTTTGTAAAATTGAAAAATTAAAAAAAATATGTTAATGATATTATTTTCAAAATTGCTTTCTTGAAGTTGTAGACATGAGGATATCACGTATCATTTGTGGTATATTCTACAAATAAAAATCTTCCATATCGTGTCTGGACTAAAATTCTTTTTGTTTTAATGAAAAAAAAAAATGCCTGAAATGCAATGATGTGATATATTTTTTGAATCGCCTCAAAAAGCCCTTTCGTATGATACCACATACGATAGGTTTTGGATTTTTTTTCCATACAAAAAAAGTAATGTTGGGGGGGGGGGGGGGGCAGCGAAATTATTTTAGGAACTGCGGGTCAAAAATTTTGTTTTGGCCTCTAGTATGTGTGTGCCAAACGGCTAACCTGTACATCGATTTGCGGTATTTTTATACGAACGGGTTAGACTATGTCAAATGCTAGTTATTGATGTTGTTGCATTACAAACTTGTAGACTGAGCATGTAAAAAAAAAAAATTACCCCCCATAAAAATATAGCGCAATCGATTTTCCTATCGATTCTGAACAAATTGTTTTTAGGTTTTCAGTCGGTCATGAAACACCGTGTATACATATGTACCTAGACCAAATTGGAGTCATTTTGATGAAAACTTTGTCTGCTTACAACTTTTCTTAGTGACTTTGGAAGTAACATTAGTATTTAGTGAAGGAAATTGTCAAAATAAAAAAAATATCGAAAATGTCATGGTTTTACAGTATGACTTAGCGCCACTTGCACCATCCCACTAAGCGGGGTTAACCGGTTAAACCTGGAGTTACCATGGTTACCAGTACAATTTGACACTGGGTTAACGGTTTAACCGCTTAATCCCGGGTAAGTGGGATGGTGCAAGTGTCGCTAAGTGGATTTTCGACTTGGAGTACTTTGTCACTATTAACATATTTAAAAAACAGCAGACCTTTAAGTAATGTAAGGCACCTTATAGTTGGAATGGAACCCTTTTAATAGGCTATGTGTCACAACAGTAGGCCAAGCACATGATTGGCGCGACAGTATCTCGCCGCGAGATAGACTACCCGTCTTTTTGTAACTGTATTAATTAAAGAGGGACGGGTAGTCTATCTCGCGGCGAAATATTGTCGCGCCAATCATGTGCTAGCCCGGCTGAATAAGATTTTTGCCTCCTACGTAATTTTGACAGGTGTTACCTTCCTCCGGTCATATACGGCATTAAGGGGCCCACTGACCATCAGTCCGTCGGACGATATCGGCCTGTCAGTTAGAACAAAAATTTGACAGTTCCGAACAATTGACAGGCCGATATCGTCCGGCGGACTGATAGTCAGTGGGCCCCTAACAGCCATATTATATTAATATATCAAAAGTTAGAAGACTGATATTCTACTAGAAGCTGGGGACAGCGTCCACGCGGAAAATTCCACACTAAAGCGTCAGAACTCCACATTATGGTTGCTAACTAGCGAAAGATCTGCGAGTACATATCATTGCTATTACCTATCATCCTCATTAGGGTAGAAGTCGTAGTACGCGACTCTGAAGTCGAAGTATCTGATGCCGTGGACGAGCTGTGCCCAGATAGAGCGGTCCTGGCACAGCACGAAGCTGTCCCGTGACACGGCGCTGATTTCCGTATCGAAACGCCAGGCGCCTGCGTTGTGGGTGCCAGCTACAGCTAGCTCACCAATACGTAGCTTGTTGATTTCGCTGGAACAACGATGGGATAATAACTTATACCTACGGCTCATAGAAAAAACAAGCGAAATCATAAATAGGCACAGATTCTCAATGAAGGTATCACAATTAAGTTTCTTATATTGATTAATATTAACCTTAGTTGTTAAGTTTACTAAGATTTTATGACTGATATTTGGTTTGCCCGGGGGCCTATTTCACTTTGTCCAGCGCCCTGGGCAAAGCGAATAAAATAAAAATTTCACGTTTTGTTAAAAATTACAGCAATTGTTGAACATATGAGGCTAATATTGTTTTTAATTTAAAGTTTATTAAACATAGACTATACATTAAGTATAGACATATTTTTTTCATTTCTTCATTGTCAAACTTATCTAAGAGTTGTGGAATGTTTGGGGCCCAATACATTCCACGACTCTTCTCTTTACGAACAGACTCTATGTCCAAAGGTAAAAGTGTTCAGTATGCCCGGACTTCCCCTACTAGTTATGTAACTTACGGGTTATCCTCCATCCAAGACGGCTGTATCTTCAGACAGTTGTAAGACGTGATTGACGCACTACCATCACCAGCCCCAGCCCACGGCCACAGGCAGTGGGGTCCCTTCAGCCCCGGGCCCTTGTCCCAGCCGGCTGGCGGCGCCGGCTCTCCCAGGGATATGGTGGTGATGACGTAGCCTTGCTCCGCGTCGATTGGGAACACTTGAAGGGCATTGTTCCAGGAGCCTGGTCTGTCATCGAACAGCCCGATCTGTAGACATTGTGAATGGGGTTAGACAAAAAATCTTTGAGCGTTTTAAGAGCCAACAGGAGCTAAGCGAATTCTCAATTTTGAGATTTCAAACTGATTATCTCCGTCGCGCTGACGGGGGCGGCGCCGCCATATCCCCATGTGCGTGGTGCACGCACACAGACGCGCACGTCATTTGCGCTCACGGACCTTATGCCTGCAAGTCGCGTCGCGGTCGCGGCCCGCTATATAGGCATATCATAGGCTATAGCTAGTTCTTACAAACTTTTTCTTCGGTTAATAACTCGTTAGCTTAGCTCGCTACCACCACTGAGCGTTTACTTATTTCCTGTTATTGTGATTTAACTTCTTGATTTTAGGTAGCTGAATTCAATATCCTTCTACAACCTGCAATCCAAATAACATTTTGACTTTTACAGGAGAGTAAAAAAACAATCATTTCTTTTCTGATTTCCGTGCGGAAAGTATCAACTTTCGACACGCTGTGCAATTAGTACCTACATTGTGCAACGAGGGGGGTGAGATTTTGTAAAGGAGGAGTTTACAATATTCTTACCCCCGGAGTTACACACAATGGTTTTCGTTACACTTGTGATGAAAAACTAAATTTTCAGGGAAATAATTATAAAATACGGTGACATTTCAAATATTCGTCCGCCAAATTGTCATTTCTTGACAGGTTAGGCATCTAAGGCACAGACCTTCGGCATTCAGCCACGATTGAAAATTTTGTGTAAAAATATTTTAAACGGCTATTAAATTAATCCAATTAAATATTAGAAACAAAAATACTAAATTATAATTGTCAGTATTTTAGAAGTAAAACTCCCTTACACACCCTTATACTTTAAACAAAGTATTTTACTTATAACTTACTTGGTTCGTACTTCGTATGAATTAGTAACATATCTAATTAAAAAAAGAAAGCTATAACTCCCGCGGGAACAATATAGGCCTTTTGTTTTCCCTTTAGGAACTTTTTCTTCGGTTAATAACTCGTTAGCTTAGCTCGCTACCACCACTGAGCGTTTACTTATTTCCTGTTATTGTGATTTAACTTCTTGATTTTAGGTAGCTGAATTCAATATCCTTCTACAACCTGCAATCCAAATAACATTTTGACTTTTACAGAAAAGTAAAAAAACAATCATTTCTTTTCTGATTTCCGTGCGGAAAGTATCAACTTTCGACACGCTGTGCTATTAGTACCTACATTGTGCAACGAGGGGGGTGAGATTTTGTAAAGGAGGAGTTTACAATATTCTTACCCCCGGAGTTACACACAATGGTTTTCGTTACACTTGTGATGAAAAACTAAATTTTCAGGGAAATAATTATAAAATACGGTGACATTTCAAACATTCGTCCGCCAAATTGTCATTTCTTGACAGGTTAGGCATCTAAGGCACAGACCTTCGGCATTCAGCCACGATTGAAAATTTTGTGTAAAAATATTTTAAACGGCTATTAAATTAATCCAATTAAATATTAGAAACAAAAATACTAAATTATAATTGTCAGTATTTTAGAAGTAAAACTCCCTTACACACCCTTATACTTTAAACAAAGTATTTTACTTATAACTTACTTGGTTCGTACTTCGTATGAATTAGTGACATATCTAATTAAAAAAAGAAAGCTATAACTCCCGCGGGAACAATATAGGCCTTTTGTTTTCCCTTCAGTACACCTGTATGAAATAAGATCTTTTCGAGCAAGTGTGATGAAAAACAAATTTGCCGCTCTCCGGCTTCGTTGATTAGAAAAAAAGAAAGCCTCAGGTTAGATAAAATTATCATAACAAAGAAACATGTGACATGTGATATTTCTTACGTTAATGTAATTATACAGTTTTATTAATGGTCCGTTTTTTATTTATGAGTCAGATTTTGATAAAAATAGGTATGTTTGAAGAGCTCCTAATCCTGGTCGGAATGAATATGAAACCCCAATTTGGGACAATAGTCTAGTCTACAAAACGTTCAAGGTGGTGAAAAATATAGTGTAAGCTGTTCGCATTAAAAAACCGCAAATCGATGTACAGGTTAGCCGTTTGGTACACGTATACTAGAGGTCAAAACAAAATTATCGACCCGCAGTTCCTAAAAAAATCCCTTGGGAGGGGAGTGCTGAAACTTTTTTTTGTATAAAAAAACTTTTTTTTGTATAAAAAAACTTTTTTGTATAAAAAAACTTTTTTTTTTGTATAAAAAAAACTTTTTTAAACCTATCGTATTCTTCTCTTATCTATCATACGAAAGGGCTTTTTGAAGCGATTCTGAAAATATACCACATCATTACATTTTAGCCATTTTTCTTAAATTGAAACAAAAAGAATTTTCAAAACATACCAAGTTTGGGCTCCTCCAGATACGATATGGCTGATTTTTTTTTTGGACAATATACCACAAATGATACGTGATATCCTCATATCTAACCCCAAAAAAGCAATTTAAAAAATAATTTTATTTAGTTTTTTTTTTTAATACAAAGTGACACAGTTAGATTTAAAGATCTTTATTTTCTCATAAGAATACATAATATTCACTTACACGAGAATTAATTGTTTTTTCACTCAAAATACATTTTATCGGTGAGCGCACACTTAACTTATAACAAATAACTTAATACTGTAGGTGTTAACATATATGACTTAAACTAAAAGTATACAAATTAAACTAAATTTAACAAAAAACACTTGTTTTTTTTGTCGGGTATATCAATAACTTATAAACAGAACAATTAGCAATGGAATGCGAGCGTAGTTGCTACGGCCCGGACCGGCCGTTCCACTTCAATTACTACAATCAATCAATCAATCAATTAGTACATATTAATCATACAATGATACGTAATATCCATATATCCAACGGGAAATACCTCTTTAACCCTTTAACTTGACCCCAAACTTGGTATATTTTGAAAATTATATTTGTTTTAATTTACAAAAAAAAATGGCTAAAATGTAATGATGTGGTATACTTTTAGAATCGCCTCAAAAAGCCATTTCGTATGATACCACACACGATAGGTTTTTGAAAAAAAAAAAATGTTTTTTTCCATACAAAAAAAAAATGTTGTAGCACAGGGATTTTTTTAGGAACTGCGGGTAAAAAAAATTGTTTTGACCTCAGTATGCGTGTGCCAAACGGCTAACCTGTACATCCATTTGCGGTTTTTCTTTGAAATTGGGCTTGTACGGCTGCCACTAATAGAGATACTAACTCCTAAAAATACGTATGATACCTCATTAGATTCGGAATGATGTCTAGAAAAATGTATTCGAAGCATTCCCACATAAAAAAAGTTCAAAAGCTATTAACAAAAAACGCAAACGTACCATTACGCAAAAAACAGCAAAAAAATCACGTTTGTTGTTTGGGAGCCCCACTTAAATATTTATTTATTTTATTCTGTTTTTAGTATTTCTTGTTATAGCGGCAACAGAAATACATCATCTGTAAAAATTGCAACTGTCTAGCTATCACGGTTCATGAGATACAGCCTGGTGACAGACTGACAGATAGATTGACAGACAGTCAGACAGACAGATATTAGTTTAAAGGTATTAAATATTCTTTTAAAAATTAGAAAAAAATATGGTACATTTAAAACATATCATACGGTATATACTACGGTTATAAGTTGATAGTATGTAAAGTTATTTTTTCAACAAGTTAGGCAATTATTAAGTAACCACATTTTTCTCGAGTTTTCGTCTTTGTTGTAAATAAAAAAAAAATATTATAATTGGCGCAAAAAGTATTTCGCCTCGTGGAGCCCTTTTCATATACATACTTAATAAGATCACGTCATAAACGATTTAATAAAATTAATAATTTATTTAAATAAATTTTAGAATAATACTGAAAATTGTAAAATATAAAACAATATTTTAACTCAAGTATTACTAATTGTTTTTACAATCAATGAATGAATACGTACTTAGAACTGATACTTTTCTAAATAACGAATTAATGGACTAAATTGTGTAATTAATTTTCAGTGCAAATCACCACAATTTGCTTCTAAAGAGCAAATCAGTGACCAAAAATTATATATAATTTTAATGTTTCGTTCATATATTCAGATTTGTGTATGAAAATGTGAAACTATTATTTCTAAAATAAATTATTCGTCCCTAATTTACACCAAAATTATACCAAACTTGATCTCATAGCAACAGATATGTAGAAATAGAGGCAAACTGGACCGCAGAAGCCGACTTTTCCCCTCCCTTTTTGGGGGGTAGCCAGGACTTAATTTCGTAGCTAGTGCGTCAGCTCAGCTTTGTATGAACCAAGGAATAATAAATAGTGTTAAACGATATCCCCTGAGGCCAAAGTGCATACTCACTTTACTTACTTTGTCTACCTAAGAGGCAAATCGCGACTTTGAAAAGGTTTATCGATCTTATCACATCACTAGATTATCGACATTTAATGTCGACTATTGCCCATCACTTTTCTGTCTGTGTACGTATTTAGAAACTTGACCCCGCCCCTAAAATTAGTGCGATAAGAACAACTGCAGCTTAGGCGAAAAATCCTGCGTAAAAATCTCAAAAATCGAGGTTTTGTACTCGACTGTTTCCTCCTCCAAAACTTAACCAATCGTAACCAAATTTGGAAATCTAAATGATTATGAAATTGTCTGTGTCGGACTGTTTTGATTTATTGGCTAATTGATATCAGTTTTGAATACCACGCCTCTCATTGCGGCATAGTCAGTGAGGCCATTTTTGGCCATGTGTGAAGGGCTCTAGCGCCTTAAAAAACAAAAATATCAAAAAAAGCAAAACACACCGACACAGATATTGACAATATTAATCTGTGTTGAAAAAATCATTGCTCTAGCTTCAAAAACCACGGAGGAAACAGTCGAGTACGTTTGTATGGAGAAATGACCACTCCTGTTGGCTCTTAACCGTGCCGGCCAAACGACATTGTTGACTCACATTTGGGTATAGATACCTCAACGTAAGGATTAGTCGCGAAAACTTTGATCGAAATGGACTTTGTATCGACACGTAAATAAACTTAGCTATGTCTGTAAAAATACCTACAATAAATAAAAAAAGTGAGAAGACAGAAAACAAACTCCCGTAAAAATTCTGAATTATAAATGGTGCATTTAACTAAGTCCAGTGAATTCAACACAACAAAAGATCCTTCTATTTTACCGAATATTATTTCCGAACAGCGTAACATCGGGCATCTAAGAGTTACAGTCACCGGCCGTCAAAAAATGCTAAGTAAAAAATACTGCTTATGCTGTCAAAAACTAAATGCATAATCAGAATCGCAGAACTGCGTTGGAGTTATATGTATACCAGGTCTCATAATTTTGATAAGGCTTAATTAACGCGGGTAGAAAAAACCGGAGAAGTGCGAGTCGTACTTGTTCCCTACTTTTTAGTATTTGTTGTTATAGCGGCACCAGAAATGTGTGACTGAAAGTTTCACGGTTCATGTGATACAGCCTGGTGACAGACAGTAGAGTCTTAGTAATAGGGTCCCGTTTTACCCTTTGGGTGCGGAACCCTAAAAAAGGTAGATATTGATTTTGCCGTGGTTGACAAAAATATGACATAATATTTACCCGCCTTTTACGTGTCACAGATGTTTGTGTAGGTAAACAAGCGTTATAGTAAATACCTACCTACTTA
The DNA here is from genome assembly GCF_947568885.1 of Cydia strobilella. Classification (NCBI taxonomy): domain Eukaryota; kingdom Metazoa; phylum Arthropoda; class Insecta; order Lepidoptera; family Tortricidae; genus Cydia; species Cydia strobilella. The sequence goes on from NC_086050.1 coordinate 11,815,444, forward strand.
TATTACATAAATTATCTGTCTACCGATATTTCTTTCCCGACCTTTTATACGCATTCTTCTTATGACTATGGTAATCTTATCCTTTGTGTACTCGAAAACAAATGGATAAGAGGGATTCTTGCAAATTCTGTTATTGCCAAGCGTCTAGTGGTGACATCGGATATACATCTGGAGACAGAGATAAAATCCGCTTATGGATCCTACCAGATTAAAGTGTTTAAGTATATATCAGGTTTACAACCTACGTGTCTTCAGGTCTCAGAGATGGATATTTGTTACTCAGAAATGAGCCTGTATATTACCCAACATATTAGCAGCATTGGACGTAGTTACGCGAAAACGTTCCAACCCACAAGTCACTCGAAAATGAGTTACCATAACCAGGGTACTATTTTTGACATATTACATCATGTGCACACAAAGATGCTAGTATTTTTAGGTTAGTTTCATCAATAAAGTTTGACCCAAATGTTCCAACCCACCATTATGCCAAGGACGTGTACTCAAAATAAAGTAAAAACATTACATGCATACTGAAACATATTGTTAAAAACTCTTAATAGAATAACATATCGTTATAATGTTCCACTTGTCTTGGAACATTATACTAAATTCATAAAACGCACATTTAATTGTTTCTAAATGATCTATGTGGGTTGGAACGTTTTTGCAAAATCTTTATACATTTTTTATTCCTGCAAAAATGTTCCATGTAATTTGAAACCTTTTAGATTAATCCATACTGTTTTTTTAAGCTGCGAAGACTGTTCTAAATAAATTGGAACGTTTTATTATAATATATTATTTTCTAATTTTTTTGCTATAAACGATCCACATATACTTGATCCATTTTTGCTATTTAATATGTTCGAGAAAAAAATATTTTTTACCAAAATAAATAACTATGGTATATTTAAGTTTATGTATTTAGTCAAAAGAATCAATGGACTATTTACAATGAAGGTGGCAACATTATTACTCTTTGCTCCCGTAAAATGACAGCACCAACGAAACGCACATGTGAAACGAAACGCCGCCGCGGACCTACTTATCATCGTAGTGTGAAAACAAATGCCGACAAAGTAAGACGTGCTGCCGTGTTGTCTTCTATTGTTAAATTGGACGTAGTTACGCGAAAACGTTCCCACCCACAGCGACCCCATTTTGAGATAAACGCAATTTTGTGTTTTAGTGGTACACTTTTTCCCTGTAATTATTTCAGGCAAATACTATTGGTTTTACTGTGGAATGCCAAACTGGTTATTGAATGATATGCATATTCTTTGTAAATACATAATACAAGGGGCATATAAATAGGTAAAACGAGTTTGAAACGTTTTTGCTAAATTTAATTTTGTATGAACCTTGTTAAATAGCATTTATGCATAAACGTTCCAAAACTAATTTAAGTGTATTATTTTATGAATATATATCTAAAATAAATTTAATATGTAAAATAATAAATAACAATGAGGAACATACAAAAACAAAAAAAAATTGAAAATGTATTACAAAAAAAAATGGGACGTGATCTTTTGAGCTTAGAACCTATGCCAAAAATTAGCTGATATGGTTCCAAAAGTTATCAAAAACTTATCTTAAACATTCAATCATCATCGTATTCTATGATCTCGAAGTCCACCTCCACCAAACCCATCAACATCATCAGTAGCTTCTTCATAACATCAATATTATTAAAACCTGTAAAAAAGTTAAACCTCTTCAAGTTTACAAAATGACAGACTGATTTTTTTAGTTCAACTAAACTGGAAAAGAAGATTATCAATAGGAAGAAGTTTACAGACTCATCTAAATAATAATAATATATTCTTTATTGTGCATAGTTAAAACAAATTTAGATACATTATAATTAACATAGCGAACTAAGCAACAACAGGCGGTCTTATCGCTAAAAAGCGATCTCTTACAGACAACCTTCAGGTAGTAGAATTTACCGTATGGAAGAAATAAATGGGTAGAAAAATAAACGGATAACAAGAGTAGGAGAATTTTTTAAATAAAATCAGCACAGATAAATATATAACAATATACATACATAAATAGTTAGGTGCATACATATTAAAGATCATACTAATAAATATTAAAAATAAATACATATATAAATATCTATACATATACTTCCTTCACTTTCATAACATTCCTCATGCACGCTCGCCGGTTTAGGGTGCTCTAGACCTGGCCTTTCTTCAGGATTTCCCCGATCTGATCAGAGAAAGTCCGCCGAGGTCTGCCCCTTCCAACTCCCGTTTCTACCTCTCCCTTATACACTCTCTTTGTTAGCCTTCTTTCACTCATTCTTTCCACGTGTCCAAACCATCTCAACATACCTTTTTCAATTTTTGTCACTACATCTTATTTATTTATTTATTTATTTTAAACTTTATTGCACAATATAACAAATAAAGTACAAATGGCGGACTTAATGCCTAAAGGCATTCTCTACCAGTCAACCACCAGGCTAAACAGAAACAGTGATAGGTGCAGGCATTGACCAAAAAAAAAGCAGAATAGGTAACTTAAAACAAAAAATATAGCGATAAATAATACACACCACCGAAAATAAACTTACATATACATACTATTCATACTATAATTAAATAAACTTACATATATATTACCTTATTTCATGTACCCAGTGCAAATAATACTATGCCTACGATGGACAACTAACCAGTGAGCTTGTCGAAAAAATGCTTGCATAACATGCGCTTAAACGAGAGCTTGGTTGGAGCCTGTCTGATGTTGAGTGGGAGATCATTCCAAAGCCGGATCGCGTGAAGGGTGAAGGAGTTAGAGACAAAACCGGTGCGATGAGAAGGAACAGTAAGCTTGAGACTACGGGACTCACGAAGGGTGCAACCTGATCGGACGGTTATAAAATTAAATTTCGAACTAAGATAGCCGGGCGCATTCCGATCAAATAAAATAGAATATAGTGTGCACAGAATACGCAAGGACCTCCGTTCTCGAATAGGGAGCCAGTTAAGTTACATCTTCGCTCAGACCACACTTTTCCCTTATAGAAAGAAAGAAAGAAAAAGCATTTATTAGCACAACATAACAAGACTAAAACTAGAAATAATTAAACAGAATGAGGTTGCGCTAAATGGTCCTTACTCAGCTTGGTGTCACGGTGTGAGCCAACATGGCACACTCCGCGACGCTGATTTTCAGTATCTTATTTCTATTTATCACACTGTTCCTAATTCTTGTAATCTCACACCACACACACTTCTCAACGCTCTCATTTCCACTGCATTCACTTGGCTCTGATGCCTCTTCTGCCATACCCAACTTTCGCTACCATACATAAGTGTAGGCACCAGCACCCCTCTATGCACAGCCAACCGTGCCTTTTGCGACACCTTCGTTGTCGACCAATGAGTTGAAAATTGATAAAAGAATAAAGCGAGAACTGAAATACATAAAAGAATCTGATTTTTGTTTATTGTGGCCTACTGGCAAACCGATTGCTCCAGCGAAATTAGTGGACTTACAATCCATGTACCACTACATACCTGAGGATTGCCTTCAATTTTATAGAATGCTTCAAAGTTCTGAAGAAGCTACTGATGATGTTGATGGGTTTGGTGGAATTCCGGACTTCGAGATCATAGAATACGATGATGATTGAATGTTTAATATAAGTTTTTAATAACTTTTGGAACCATATCAGCTAATTTTTGGCATAGGTTCTAAGCTCAAAAGATCACATCCTATTTTTTTTGTAATACATTTTCAATTTTTTTTTGTTGTTTTTGTATGTTCCTCATTGTTATTTATTATTTTACATATTAAATTTATTTTAGATATATATTTATAAAATAATACACTTAAATTCGTTTTGGAACGTTTATGCATAATTGCTATTTAACAAGGTTCATACAAAATTAAATTTAGCAAAAACGTTTCAAACTCGTTTTACCTATTTATATGCCCCTTGTATTATGAATTTACAAAAAATATGCATATCATTCAATAACCAGTTTGGCATTCCACAGTAAAACCAATAGTATTTGCCTGAAATAATTACAGGGAAAAAGTGTACCGCTAAAACACAAAATTGCGTTTATCTCAAAATGGGGTCGCTGTGGGTTGGAACGTTTTCGCGTAACTACGTCCCATTCATCCCGAGTAATATAAGAAGTTACGCTTTTGTATACATACTAATTATTATTAATTAACCATTGTTTATTTTACAGTCTTGTGCCTTAATACGGGAAATGGTTGAAGAGATATTTCAATTGCAATCTAGTTTTACTATAACTAATTTCAAATGCCATGGCCCGATTCCACTTGAAACTGCACAGACAGGACCATAATGTTGTTTAATAATTGCTAGCTAGCTCTGCTCTTCGAAGTCAGCATATGGTGGTATTACCTACAGTGAAGTATAGTCGGGTATATTTTTAACCGACTTCAAGATTTCAAAGGAGGAGGTTCTCAATTCGGTTGTAATTTTTTTTTTTAATGTTTGTTACTCCATAACTCCGTCAGTTCTGGACCGATTTTGAAAATTATTTTTTTGATTGTAAGAATATACATACAAATTGGTCCTGTTTTTGTCAAAAAGCAGTTCTGATGATGGGATCCATGAGGAATCGAGGGAACTCCTCAAATGTTAAAGGAATACATATAGTGATTTTTGTATTTTCATCAACAAATCCAGCATATACATTTAAAAAAGTGACATTTGATGAAGTGGAACTGCTGCTGATGATCAGAATGGAACTCTTCAATGACACATAGTTCACGTTTGGCGATTTGTTCTCTTCCTTATGGACCCAGACCCAAACTTGGACCCGGACTCGGACCCGGACCCGGGTCTGAACATGGACCTCAACTTGGACCCGGACCCGGACCGAACTCTGACCCAAACTTGGACCCGGACAGACGGACACGGACCCGGACTCGGATCCGGACCCAGACCCGCAAATGCTACTAGAAAAGTGGGTTAGGTGGGTGGGTGGGTTTTGAACTGCGATTCTCACAGAACAGAACTGCTATCAGAAAAGTAGGTTAGGTTAGAGCAGCTGTGACCCTTACAGAAACGAAATGCTATCATAAAAGTAGGTTAGGTTAGGTTAGAACTGCGACCCTTACAAAAGCGAAATGCTACTAGAAAAGTGGGTCGTTTTACCTCCTTTTCTACATAATTAGGCAAAAGATGCTGTCTTTTTCATTTCATTGTCTGGAATCTAAGAGTGCACCATCAACAATAAGTGAACTTTAAGCGGCATCCCCCATTGAAGTCGGTTTTTTTTTTCTTAAAAATTATTATGTTGCTACTACTTGTATTGTTTACGCCTAATGAAGGTCTCAAGTGGAATCGGGCCGTGGCATTTTAAATTAGGTATGTGTTCAGCATAGGATGGGACGGGACTCCAAAACTGTCGGATGCCGGATGCCCCAAAACTGTTCAGTGGTCAAGATCTCCTGCGTATATAAAGACGTCGCATCAAAATGGCTGCCGCAGCGTTGCGAAAGATTGCGTTGCACCCTAACAGATCACGCACGCTTCCTGTTACACCCGTTTTAATATGTAACTCGCCACAAAATATCCAATTGAAGAAAGTAAGAGGGATACTAATTACAACGTAATATTTCCGCTAATCAAAACAGTATAACCGATGAATCGTGTAATCACTCTCATTCAGAACCATCTAGAACTCTCGTGTAATTATGCAAATTCCTGCAAAATCACTTCATGTTATTACTGGATCAGCAAAAAGCGTTAATGATTTGTTTCTAACATGCAATGTATGGACGACGTCAGACGTGTACCAGTCGAGTAAACCATGTGATTGGGCACTTCCACAGTAATAACTGTACTGTCAGTAAACGTAATAACGTTTCGTAACAAGTGCTAAGGTGTTGGAGTACAATTGTAGATGAGTTAGATGACAGTGTGACCTACATGCGCGGGTGGTAAATAAAAAGCGATCATCAGCGAGCGTCATTTGACATCTCCGATTTACTACTTACGTAAGGGAAATTAGGAAATGTTCACATTTGAACGAGGAAGTGCGTACCTATACTTAAAATGAATAAAATGTCGTTATTTCCTTCACAGATAAGGTTATTGTAATAAAAAGTTTGGTTTTATCTCGCAAATACTACAGGATAATTTCTTTTTATTCTTGTGCTATTCGGTGTTTGACCTATTAATAATAAAACTGTTTTTGCCTCCTTATTCAATGGGGATTTCGTGTAATTCTTCGAAGAGACAAATTATTGTCTACTTCTTATTATGAGGTATTTTCACTCAACGGGGCAAACCCCACATCGTTTTCCTTTTTAATCTAATTCGAATGAATAATCTAAACAAGCTCAACAGTCTCCGCGTTTATTCGGATTTATGACTGTCTTAGCGTCAAGTTCCACCGGGCACGAGAATAAGAGTGATACAGTGTGTAAATCCAATACGGGCGAATATTTACACGCTGGTTAGCATTGGACCTAAGAAGTATATTGAGATACAATTTTCTTAGAAATACAATGAAAAAATTAACCATACAAAATAATTCGACCCGCAAAGTAAAGCAACACTCAAGTTACGAGATACGAGCTTTTTAAAGTAACTGTCAACTCTTGTTGACAGTTAATATAAACAAGGAAAACCGGCCAAGTGCGAGTCGGACTCGCGCACTAAGGGTTCCGTACCATTACACAAAAAACGGCATAAAATCAAGTTTGTTGTATGGGAGCCCCACTTAAATATGTTTATGAAATTAAATGTCTTTTTTTATATATTTGAGTTGATTGAATGAAAAGTAAATTGCGGTTTACGATTTATGACGTATTAAAAAAAACTACTTACTAGATCTCGTCCAAACCAATTTTCGGTGGTAGTTTGCATGGTAATGTACATCATATATTTTTTTTTTAGTTTTATCATTCTCTTATTTTAGAAGTTTCAGGGGGGTGGGGGGGACACACACATTTTACCACTTTGGAAGTGTCTCTCGCGCAAACTATTCAGTTTAGAAAAAAATTATATTAGAAACCTCAATATCATTTTTGAAGACCTATCCGTAGATATTCCACACGTATGGGTTTGATAAAAAATTTTTTTTGAGTTTCAGTTCTAAGTATGGGGAACCCCTAAAATTTATTGTTTTTTTTTTCTATTTTTGTGTGAAAATCTTAATGCGCTTCACAGAATACATCTACTTACCCAGTTTCAACAGTATAGTTTTTATAGTTTCGGAAAAAAGTGGCTGTGACATACGGACGGACAGACAGACATGACGAATCCATAAGGGTTCCGTTTTTTGCCATTTGGCTACGGAACCCTAAAAATCTCATATCTCGTAATGTTTGCAGTACATTACTGCTCGGTAAATTTTCTAAAATTATAGAAAACATCCTAATGAAAGACGGATAAATTCTATATCTGGTTTAATTTATTGTCCGTATCGTATTGGATTTACACACTGTATAAAGTGAGTTATCATTCTACTCTCATTTAACGGTAAGGTTATATCTACTTGTCACAAAAGCCATTTCACTCTTAGATATTATTTTTTAATGAACGCAAACTTTAAGGGGATTAGCTGGTTTACAAAGTTCTTACAACATAGGTATGGAGAGAGCTAAACATTATTTTAATTGCAATAAGAAACGGATTAAAAAAATAGGAAAACCAAATAATATAGTATTACTACAGTAGACACTAGGTCACTGACAACGAATATATATTAAGTACCTATTAGCTATATTGTCTATAATCTATATATTTATATGCGTGTGTCCTGACTCCTGACTGACTGACTGACTGATTCATAAACGCAGAGCATAAACCACAAAATAAAGAAAGTTAAAATTTGGACATCAGGTTGCATATTTATAGTGTACAAGAGATAAGAAGCGATTTTGAGGAATCCAACCCCTAAGGGGGTTAAAAAGGAGATGAAAGTTTGTACGGGATTTAAGCTAAGAATTTGAAACTTTGTTAGAAGGTATTATAAAGCAAGATAACTTTTCAGCGTTTTTGAAAATCATTCCTTATGATGGTGAAAAAGGGGTTGAAAGTCTGTATGGAGACCAAAAATTGTTTTGAGTGTGGTACTTGAATCTTTGTATAAATGCATAGGTATTATTAGAATACAAGAAAGGTAATTTCAGCGTTTTAAAAAGTTCATCCAAAAAAAGAATAAAAAGGGGTTGAAAGTTTGTATAGGGTTCAAATTTGATTTTAAACTAGCAACGTGAAACTTCGTAAAAAGTTATTTTATTAAAAGAGAATAAAACTAATTTCAGCGTTTTTGAAAATGTATCCCGCAAGGTGGCAAAAAAGGGGGTGAAAATTTGTATGGAGGTCAAACATTTTTTTGAGTGCGGGACTTGAACCTTTGTATAAACATAAAGGCATATTAGAATACAAGAAAAGTGATTTCAGCGTCTTTAAAAATTCATCGCCTAAAAGGGTTAAAAAGGGGTTGAAAGTTTGAATCCATTACAAATGCTTTGAAACTTCTTAGAAATGCATGAATTTTTATAAGATTACAAAAACAGTTACTTCAATGTTCTTGAAAATTTCTAGTTTTTATTTGTTAAATATTATAACTTGTTAATTACCTGCATACTCACTCATATTTTATGTTTTATCTTGGATTTTCTCTATTTAAGTGAAATGTTAAATTTCTTTTGAGAAAAATAAATTTCTTTAACCACAAAATTCATCTCCTAAAAGTGGTTAAAAGTGTATGTGTGTGTAGTTTTCTTTTAGGCTAGAAACTTGAAACTTGGTAAAAGGGCAATATATTCAAATAGACGAAAACTGATTTCACCGTTTTTGAAAGGTTTGTATTATAAAGTTTGCATCGGGAGCGAAATTAAAAAAAAAATAGTAGACTTGAAAATCTTCTAAGAAGAGGGTTGAGAGGGATTATATCAAGAACATTTATTTTCAGTTAGGGGCTTGAAACTTCGTAGTTTGTGACAGACAAATATCATGCGTTGTAGGTACTAGTATAATTATGAACAGATGATTAACCGTCCCTACTGATATATTTGGATTCATAATGTTCTATGCTCATGTAGAATCCACGGGTACGAAGTCGCGGGCAACAGATAGTAATTTATAATTACACTTTTTGGTACAGCGTCGCAGTTAGTAAAGTCCCAGTTGAGCTCGATGGCGTCCTGGAGAACGACCCGGTCGCCTTGGTTGATGTTCGGCGAGTGCACCGTCACCCACACGCGCCCGCAAGCTGACTTCTCCAGCACCTGCTTTTCAGCTGCCAAAATATCACAATATTAGAATATCCTCTTCAGCTTAACAAAAAATTCGAGTAAGTAAATAAATAAAAAAACCGGCCAAGTGCGAGTCGGACTCGCGCACGAAGGGTTCCGTACCATTACGGAAAAAACAGCAAAAAAATCACGTTTGTTGTATGGGAGCCCCACTTAAATATTTATTATATTCTGTTTTTAGTATTTGTTGTTATAGCGGCAACAGAAATACATCAACCGTCTAGCTATCACGGTTCATGAGATACAGCCTGGTGACAGACGGACAGACAGACAGACAGAGCGGAGTCTTAGTAATATTGTCCCATTTTTACCATTTGGGTACGGAACCCTAAAAACGAAGAGGAAAGCAATATCAAGTGTTTATTTACATCATCGTTTTTTTTGTTAAAATTACAAGCTGCTGAGAAGTCGAAATTGTATCTACATCGTAAAATTAAGTATAGTAAAAAGCACCGTATAATAAAAAAAAGCAAAAGCAAATAGCTTCAACTGATATTAGTATTATAGGACATACTTATGAAATTAGTTGACAGCTTCAGATACTTAGGATTATTAATAGATAAACATTTTAACTGGAAATTGCCCATTAATCAGGTATGCAATCGATTATAATCTATGTTTGGTCAATTTTATCATTGAAGCAGAATAGTCAACAAACGTACCCTGCACATTCTTTATCATGCTCTCGCTGACTCATTGTTAAGTTAGGGACTCAGTTGCTATACACGTACCTTCAAAACATATTTGGATCAAATAAAACAACATCAAATTAGATTAATTAAATATTTAGTTGAACGAAACACTAGGAATGACTCACTGTTCTCAATTTGTAAAAATCTTCCAGTGCATTGTAAAGTTACGTACCTACCTAAATGTTGTTAATGCGTATATATTACACAGATGATTTTAACAAAAGAACTCAAACTTAGGACTTTTTAGAAGTAGGCAGAAAGGAAAAGTGAGACTATGACAAGGACAAACAATAATAGCACTTTCTCTGCTACTCCTACTGAAAGTTCCATAAGAGTTGTATCTCGTTCGGTCAAATGGGGGAGGGGCCATTTCCTCTTTATTATTGTACCTCTATGCCATTGTACGACAAAACATTTAGGTACTATTCGATTAGGTACAAGGTGAAACAATTTTGTCCGGGAATGTAGTCATAACTTTATTTTTCAGTAGCCGCAGATAGATAAGGTTTTATGCTTTCCATTTGGCTTCAGTTCTTTTGTTATGAGGTTTTAATGCGAGATAGGTAAACATCATAGACCCACTATCTACGAAAACATTATAGTAAACGCATCCAACAGGCAGTATACCTATTATTGCATTCTTATCAATATTGGATCCGGGATAAATAGTTTTCACGCACTTATTCCGTAATGACGCCCAAACGTGCCTGTAGGTACTTACTTATGTATTTAATAAAAAAAACTTTAAATTTGCGAACATTACTTAACTTCTTGCTCAAATAATGTATTTTATTGCTTAGGAACCGTCGTGTTATGCTACCTACTGATATTATTTGTCACCTATGGAAGCTAGAACTTATTAAATATTTACATTGTATAATACAAAACCAAAAACAAGGTCGTTATGCAGCCATTATATTGCAGATAAGTTTTTCTTAATAGCTACATAATATTAACTTAAAACATAAATTAAACATATTCTCAAACATTTCCTTGCCTTACTATTTACTATTCGAATAAATTTTCTAGTTAGCGCATTTGTTAAATACACACCTCGCACACGGAGCTTTTCGACCCATCAATTCCTCAATCGTATTAATATTAAGTAATTGAATTCTTTAACCGTGCTTATTATCCCTGGTTTCTAAACTTTCCGTCGTCGTGAAGTCAAAGAGAATCCTGCGAAACTGTATAGACTTTAATTTATTTGAGTAATTAAACACTTCAAACGAATTAATTGTACCTAAGTTATATTTAGATTTAAATATATGTTTGTATTTTTATGTCAATGTAAATTTTATTTGTGTGTCGTTGGCGTACGTGTCGCCATTATTTTTAGATTAAGCCAGGTCCCCACAGAAAACCAGCGCCACGGTTTGCCGCGGCACTATGCTGAGTGGGGATCCTTTTTGGCGTCCAAATGTTTTTTGTCTGCATGCTTTTCTTTTTTATGTACTATGTTGTGGCGTCAAATAAATGTATTTTCTTTCTTCCTTTCTTCTTTCTTTCAAAATAAATTTAATTAAAGATGTTAATATACAATTGTACATATACCTACTCGGACTTTAAATTATTGTTTAATGTAAGATAGGTGTAAATGTCTAACGCCTATTATAGTTAAACGAGGTTAATTATAGTCATCATTATGTTGGCTGACAATGACATTATTTGAAAAGTCAAATACGTTAAAAACGTCACTATACAGGCTGCTCCCCATAACACGAGCAATAATTTAAAGTATAAACTCGTTAACTATAGTCTATTTTTTTATTCCGTAGACTAAAATGACATTTCATGTGTTGCTAGTTTTTTACGTCTTATATTTATATTTATAAGGCGTGTATACATAAAATATATTTTATTAAAATAAAAAAGAAGTAATTTCAGCGTGTTTTTGAAAGTCATCCCCTAAAGTGGTGAAAAGAGGGTTGAAAATTTGTATCGGGAACGAATGTATTTTTGATTGAGGAAATTGAAACTTCGTAAAAAGACACTATGTTAGAGAATAAGAAAAGTAATTTCAGCGTGGTTGAAAATTTATAGTGTTGGATTGAAAATGGGTTGAAAGTTTGTACAGAGTACGAACAGTCGAACATTAAGTGTGGTACTTGAAACTTCGAAGAAAGATGGAAAATTAGAAAAGAAGAAAAGTTATTTTAGTGTTTTAAAAATTCTTCCTCCATGCGGGTTGAGGGCAGGTTGAAAGTTATTATCGTGAATAAATATTTTTTGAGTGAGGTACTTGAAACTGATGGAAACACATCGTGGCAATGATACGTGTTGCCAACATTATAAAAATCTAACGCGAACGAAGTCATAAGCAACACCTAGTGTATTAATAAATTATGAAAGTCGCATATTTTTAGCCAAGTGGTCAATAATCAGCAACAATGTTTCAATTTCCAGGAGGTAAATGGACGTAGTTACGCGAAAACGTTCCAACCCACAGCGACCCCATTTTGAGATAAACGCAATTTTGTGTTTTAGCGGTACACTTTTTCCCTGTAATTATTTCAGGCAAATACTATTGGTTTTACTGTGGAATGCCAAACTGGTTATTGGCTGATATGCATATTTTTTGTAAATACATAATACAAGGGGCATATAAATAGGTAAAACGAGTTTGAAACGTTTTTGCTAAATTTAATTTTGTTTGAACCTTGTTAAATAGCAATTATGCATAAACGTTCCAAAACGAATTTAAGTGTATTATTTTATAAATATATATCTAAAATAAATTTAATATGTAAAATAATAAATAACAATGAGGAACATACAAAAACAACAAAAAAATTTTAAAATGTATTACAAAAAAAATAGGATGTGATCTTTTGAGCTTAGAACCTATGCCAAAAATTAGCTGATATGGTTCCAAAAGTTATCAAAAACTTATATTAAACATTCAATCATCATCGTATTCTATGATCTCGAAGTCCGGAACTCCACCAAACCCATCAACATCAGCAGTAGCTTCTTCAGAACTTTGAAGCGTTCTATAAAATTGAAGGCAATCCTCAGGTATGTAGTGGTACATGGATTGTAAGTCCACTAATTTCGCTGGAGCAATCGGTTTGCCATTAGGCCACAATAAACAAAAATCAGATTCTTTTATGTATTGCAGTTCTCGCTTTATTCTTTTATCAATTTTCAACTCATTGGTCGACAACGAAGGTGTCGCAAAAGGCACGATTGGCTGTGCATAGAGGGGTGCTGGTGCCTTATGTATAGGTATGGTAGCGAAAGTTGGGTATGGCAGAAGAGGCATCAGAGCCAAGTGAATGCAGTGGAAATGAGAGCGTTGAGAAGTGTGTGTGGTGTGAGATTACAAGATAGAATTAGGAACAGTGTGATAAGGGAAAAGTGTGGACTGAGCGAAGATGTAGTGACAAAAATTGAGAAAGGTATGTTGAGATGGTTTGGACACGTGGAAAGAATGAGTGAAAGAAGGCTAACAAAGAGAGTGTATAAGGGAGAGTAGAAACGGGAGTTGGAAGGGGCAGACCTCGGCGGACTTTCTCTGATCAGATCGGGGAAATCCTGAAGAAAGGCCAGGTCAAGAGGACCCTAAACCGGCGAGCGTGTATGAGGAATGTTATGAAAGTGAAGGAAGCGAAAGAGGTATGTCAGGATCGTAGCAAGTGGAAATCCGTGGTCTCTGCCTACCCCTTCCGGGAAATAGGCGTGATTATATGTATGTATGTATGTATTTATATATAAAATCGTCTTCCATCGTAGACCGCATAAAAATAGAAAACATTTTAGCTTTATCCAACTTAATTTCTTTTGTATGTAGCCAACTAACTTTAGATGAGTCTGTAAACTTCTTCCTATTGATAATCTTCTTTTCCAGTTTAGTTGAACTAAAAAAATCAGTCTTTGTCATTTTGTAAACTTGAAGAGGTTTAACTTTTTTACAGGTTTTAATAATATTGATGTTATGAAGAAGCTACTGATGAAGTTGATGGGTTTGGTGGATTTCCGGACTTCGAGATCATAGAATACGATGATGATTGAATGTTTAATATAAGTTTTTGATAACTTTTGGAACCATATCAGCTAATTTTTGGCATAGGTTCTAAGCTCAAAAGATCACGTCCTATTTTTTTTGTAATACCTTTTCAATTTTTTTTTGTTGTTTTTGTATGTTCCTCATTGTTATTTATTATTTTACATATTAAATTTATTTTATATATATTTATAAAATAATACACTTAAATTCGTTTTGGAACGATTATGCATAATTGCTATTTAACAAGGTTCATACAAAATTAAATTAAGCAAAAACGTTTCAAACTCGTTTTACCTATTTTTATGCCCCTTGTATTATGTATTTACAAAAAATATGCATATCATTCAATAACCAGTTTGGCATTCCACAGTAAAACCAATAGTATTTGCCTGAAATAATTACAGGGAAAAAGTGTACCACTAAAACACAAAATTGCGTTTATCTCAAAATGGGGTCGCTGTGGGTTGGAACGTTTTCGCGTAACTACGTCCAATTTAACAAAAGAAGACAACACGGCAGCACGTCTTGCTTTGTCGGCATTTGTTTTCGCACTACGATGACAAGTAGGTCCGCGGCGGCGTTTCGTTTCACATGTGCGTTTCGTTGGTGCTGTCATTTTACGGGAGCAAAGAGTAATAATGTTGCCACCTTTATTGTAAATAGTCCATTGATTCTTTTGACTAAATACATAAACTTAAATATACCATAGTTATTTATTTTGGTAAAAAATATTTTTTTCTCTCGAACATATTTAATAGCAAAAATGGATCAAGTATATGTGGATCGTTTATAGCAAAAAATTAGAAAATAATATATTATAATAAAACGTTCCAATTTATTTAGAACAGTGTTCGCAGCTTAAAAAACAGTATGGATTAATCTAAAAGGTTTCAAATTACATGGAACATTTTTGCAGGAATAAAAAATGTATAAAGATTTTGCAAAAACGTTCCAACCCACATGGATCATTTAAGAAACAATTAAATGTGCGTTTTATGAATTTAGTATAATGTTCCAAGACAAGTGGAACATTATAACGATATGTTATTCTATTAAGAGTTTTTAACAATATGTTTCAGTATGCATGTAATGTTTTTACTTTATTTTGAATACACGTCCTTGGCATAATGGTGGGTTGGAACATTTGGGTCAAACTTTATTGATGAAACTAACCTAAAAATACTAGCATCTTTGTGTGCACATGATGTAATATGTCAAAAATAGTACCCTGGTTATGGTAACTCATTTTCGAGTGACTTGTGGGTTGAAACGTTTTCGCGTAACTACGTCCAAATATAAGACAACAAGTTATTTTATAACGAATGTTGACGCAACTTATTAATATGTCAACAATCAACATATATTACTGACATTTAACGACTATCACAAAATGCCGAAGTGCATTAATTAGCTATAGCTATTTACACCACCACGTGCAACCGTCACCAATGATAAGATACCACAGACAGACTTACGTACATACTTGCTTAAGCGTCCTGAGAATGCGGCTCGTTTTTATGACGGGCTCATTGGACGGTACGCGGTATGGGATGAACTTCACTGAAAATGGTTTGGTTTGATGAGTAAATAAATATATATGACACAACGATAATGAAAGATAGATGTAAATACACAATTGACAAATAAATGTGTTGTAATTTATAGCATATAATTTAGTATTGCGTGGATGTCCGAAACGAACGGAACACATGGCGAAAAGATCGATAAGAAAAAACAATTTTCATAATCATAATCAATGTCATCAATTAACGTATATGATACTGTGTTCCGTTTGTGTTTTTGTTAGGTTAGCGAAATAATTTTAAATTTAAGTAGGGTATCGGCTGCATCTTGTCTTGTCGCTTGTGCGTTTGGGTCATACCATACAATATATATATATAGCAATGGCGTACACGTCTCTTCTGTTAACCCAAAGTTAAGGGCTATAAAGTCAAATTTTCTGATGGAACCATTATCCGCACTCCTTCTCTATTAAGGCCGTTCCATCGGTTTGCCGCTATCATATGAACGGGAAAGAACGGGAAAGACCATGCGCGCAATGTCAATTTTGATCGAATTTTGTCGATTTTTATTTATTTTAATAACGTTGCCTTACAATATCGAAATTCGAAAGCGGTAAAATTACTATTTAAGTTAAGATTGTTTTGTTTTTTTTTGTTTATAGTGTCACATAATAAATAAGCGAGTAAAGTTGGATTAAAAGTCCTAGTTAGAGGTTACTTTGGGAATTAATTGTATCGAGCGAAGTGTCATAATTCGTGTATCGGAAGCTTATAAATTAAAGATAATATAATCAAGAACTACATATATTTTTTACTACTACGAATATCAACGTCTCTTAGAAAAATATGATCATATAAGAAGATTTTTCGCCTTCTGGCTCAGCGAACCGCCTTAACTTGTGAGATAAAATCGTTACTTACTTGCAATGCGCGAATTGTCCGCTTCTGTCTTAAAACATGTAAGTTAAGTATAGGTATATGACGCATTTCATCTAAACTAATATGTAGGTAAGATAAATGCGTGTGACACTTGCACACCACACTAAACTTATATGAGGCCATTTACGGGTAAGGTCTTCGTCATGTTTTACCGGTGTAAACAAGTTTCAATACTGATCCAATTGATTTCAAATTGATACGATGTGGGTATGGAGTGTGACCCACATCCCACATGGTATACAGGGGTACCCTTCTCGACAACAACTCTATGCGGGTGGCTGTCGCTCCTCGCCTGGGCTGCGATGTTTGCGAACCTCATATATGCATCTGCGGCACTATGGTTGAGAGTAATGGTCAGTTGAGTTGTTGTCGGTGTGTGGGGAAGTTTCCACGCCACCATGCCTTAAATGACATTGTGAGGAGGGCACTTTTGTCCGCAAATGTGCCGTGCATGCTGGAACCTCCAGGCCTAAGCCGGTCCGATGGCAAAAGACCTGACAGGCTGACACTTATTCCATGGGAAAAGGGTAAGTGTCTGCTTTGGGATGCCACGTGTGTCAGTACTTTTGCCGCCTCGCACATTGGCAGAACTGTCCGGAAGGCAGGAGCGGCGGCGGAATTAGCGGCACTTCGGATGCGCGATAAGTACTCGGCGTTACTTCCTAGGTATATTTTTGTCCCGTTAGCAGTGGAGACGTCCGGGTGTTGGTGTGCCGAGGCCAAAATATTCTTGACCGAATTGGGGCGGCGTTTGAGGGAGAGAGGTCATGACCCTCGTTCCGGGTCATTCCTGATGCAGAGGCTGTCTATCGCGGTTCAGCGCGGCAACGCGGCGAGCGTGATGGGCACCTTTGCGTCTGGAAGGGCTCGGGACGAGTTGTTTGACTAGGTTGTGGCTTTGTTTAGTTTTAATTTAGTTTACTTATAGATAATTTTAATGTAATTTATTATAATGTAACTTTTGATCGATTGTATTTAATGTAAATTTAATTCTAAGTTATATTAATAGTTTATTGTTCCTATGAATACGGCTTATTGTAACTAATAATAAACGATATTAGGTAATTATCTATTTACTGACGCTTAAAGCTTATGCTAGTTATGTTAAGGATTTTCTCCTAATTGAAATACCAACCTTCTGTTAAGCAATTAATTATATATTTCCACTGTTTATCTTCAGCATGGTATATCTCTCTCAAATCAATTGTAAAGGTAAAGAGTACTTCAGCAATCTTGGCAAGTTGGCATTTTGCAGACATCGAACATACCATGAAAATCATAAATGGACTACTAGGTGTTTGGAGCATAAATATAATGATGGTTTCATTTCCTTTAAACCTTTGCTTATTAGATAAATCTAGTCTTGAATTATTTACTTTTATAAAAATAATTAGGTATACCTACATATAGGTAGTTAGGTAGGCTGTATATAAAAATGGGAAGGGTCCATTTCAGCGGTAAATTAATGTTATTAAACCCATTTACAAAGCATGTGCTCGAAAAGTGCGTTTCCTACGGAGCCATATCATGCGGAAAGTACTACTTTTCCGCACTAGTGCTTTTTGTTTTCAATTTTTTTTTACAGTACATATGGTGCTACTTCCTCGCACTAGGGCAGTTTAAAGGGCCATATGTACTGTAAAACGTTGTACGATACACGTGCGAATAGGTAATTCGCAACTCGTGTCGATTTAAAACACTCCTTTTAATAATTAATCTTATTTCCCATGATATGTTTTTTTATTTACTCGCACAATGCATAGTAAAACATTGTATGATACACGTGCGTAAAGATGATTTCCGCACTTGTTGCATAAATAGCTATTATAGCATTAATAACTAACTCTTTTTTAGTAATGTTCCCGAATTAACCCGACAAATTTACAAAAACCGGCCAAGTTCGAGTCGGACTCGCGTACGAAGGGTTCCGTACCAATACGCATAAAACGGCAAAGAAATCACGTTTGTTGTATGGGAATAAAAAAGTTTATTCTGTTAATTTAAACATACAGTAAATCACGACCCTGTGTCCTGAGCTTGGAAACCCTGTGTTGCAGGAGCCCGTTTCGTTAATATGGGAGCCCCAATTAAACATTTATTTTACTGTTTTTAGTATTTGTTGTTATAGCGGCAACAGAAAAACATCATCTATGAAAATTTCAACTACCTAGCTATCATGGTTCATGAGATACAGCCTGGTGATAGACGGACAGACGGACGGACACTGGAATCTTAGTAATAGGGTCCCGTTTTTACCCTTTGGGTACGGAAACCTAAAAAGTGACATAACTGCCTTGTCCCTACTTTTGTGACAAGTGGTGATGTTACGACAGAATTATCAAGTTTTGAAAAATAAGTAAGAGCATAATTGGGGAAATGGGTCGGATCATTGCCACTCATCTGTGATATGGTTAACATGTTGAAGCCCTTTTTGAAGTAACTAGAGCTACTTCCCCTCTGTTACTTTCTCAAGTCAAATTGGGCCACAGGATTCATTTCACGGATGAGGTTTAGCATGTGCACGTCAGAACCGCTCGGCGGTCCCATATGACGTTCAATTGAAATGCAAATGCTACCCCAGTTCCAATTATCGTGTTGCAAGATGATGCGTATTGCTCGTAAACATTAGAATGCACGTGATGAACGCGCGAAAACAAAAACAGAACGTGTTATGTAATGTAACAGTTGCGGTCATGGTACAGAGCGTTCAACATTGGTCTTGTTGTCTTTGCTGACCGACTGCTGGTCGCATCAAGATATGTACCAGTTAAAACATAGACACGAATTGGGCCATTCGAGGGTACGTCATCAGAGTGGGGTTTATTTTTATACTATTATGAGCCCATTGTGTCCCAACTGCTGAGCAAAGGTCTCTCCCTCCTCTTTTTCCACTCGTCGCGGTTTTGTGCTGATTCTGGACGATTTGTAAAAACGACTTCAAGTTATCCCGCCATCGCCGACGAGGTATGTCGGCGAAAGAGGCGCGGCGGTAATGTAACCACGGAGTGGGAAGTTCAACCAAGCAAGGGCTTGGTTGAACTTCCCACTCCGTGGTTAGATTTTTACATATAAAAACCGTGCCTTTTTGTTACGGAAATGGATAGTAGTATGTATGTTTTCATACTCATACTCATATTCACTTTTGGATGAGACTAGCCTAGGACCGGGATAAGTGGCGTAAACGAACAGAGGCGAGGAGTAGACGACTGAAGGCTAAAATGAAGGATGACTCATACTCATAATCTTTATTGTATATCACATCCCCCAATCCCCCAATAGGTAGGTATTTCTATTGCCCTTTGCGATTTTCCTGACTAATCCATGCATTTTCATCCTACATCTTCTTCCTTTTTTGGCGTCAGTGAATCACGTTCCTAAATGAGAAAAATACATGCAGATAAAGATATATGTTTAAAACTCTTATTTAATAAAAACCGGCCAAGTGCGAGTCGGACTCGCGCACCGAGGGTTCCGTACTTTTTAGTATTTGTTGTTATAGCGGCAACAGAAATACATCATTTGTGAAAATTTCAATTTAACTGTCTAGCTATCACGGTTCATGAGATACAGCCTGGTGACAGACAGACGGACAGCGGAGTCTTAGTAATAAGGTCCCGTTTTTACCCTTTGGGTACGGAACCCTAAAAAACACCTTCTTACGAAGTCATTTTAGCTAGGTAAAGTTAATCTTAAAATTCAGGAAATTTTACTGAAGAAGTAATAATATCCGGTTTCGGTGTCTGTGACTGATGTCCGGATATTACCCGTCTGGAAGTCTTTAAGAGCCTCAAAATTAACGTCAATAAAGTTTGAGTGACAGCATTCTCGATAAAAGCCACTATATGCTATCCGATATGATATCGGAACACAGCAGACCATTTTTATAAGTATGATAGAATCTTTTTACTACCTACTTATTATTAATTATACCTATATTTTTAGCAACGGTACGCAAAGCCTTTTTAGTATGGCATTAACCATCCAATTAAAAACAATAATTCAAACCCATTAATTGTACCTAGGACAGAAGACCTAACATGCCATTAATTGGCTATGTGAACGGTCGTGGGTTCCGTCTGGCGGCTATGGCTCACAATATTATTATTACGTTACGTTATTGGAAAGTTTACTTGATGTGAATATTATTGTCCAAAAAAGTTAATAACTATTATTGGCATAGCGTGCGCTGCCTCACCCGGCATTTTACAAATAGATTTTATTTTCATTAAGTACACAACTACATACATACATACATACTAGTTTGTTTGGTAGCCAAGCCAACTGAATCGTAAACCAATTAAGCTTTAAGTTTATAAATATTAATAATATTATAGCATTTAAACTGTTGTGAGACATACTAACATTAAATAATTTCATGGTTTAGACTCACTTGTTTCAGTCACTCGCGCGACATGTTTCGGAGAGCCTAGGTCTCCTTTCAACATCCTAGGAAACATGTCGCGCGAGTGACTAAAACAAGTGAGTCTAAACCGTGAAATTATTTAATATTATAGCATCTTGCCCCGGATAGGCATAAACGAATGCAGGCTCATCTCTTCGATGCCTATATACCAGAAAACAACATTTTGATCCGTACTGAGCCTTTTTAACGCCTAAAACCTATATTAAGTATTCATGGTTATATGTAACTTACACTTTGCACTGCGGCTGACATCAAAATGAGATAATATTAATTTGTAAACTTCGAATGCCGCTCCGTTTACTGATAATATAAGGAAATCGATTTGAACTTGACTGACATTAAATTCTCAGACTGATACATTATGCCTAGATAACAGTCTTGCGGCGTATAACAAAAATGTTATCACTAACCTACTAAGAAATGAGTTACGTTACTAGTATTAAAAAAAAACCGGCCAATTGCGAGTCGGACTCGCGTTCCAAGAGTTCCGTACATTACACAATTTTTACAACGTACCTTTTTTATGTGAAACGTGAGATGTCTTTAAAAATTCCGTAGGGGTCGGATCAAAAACTAAGTAATTAAGTCCGACTCACGCTTGACTGCACATTCTAATAGGTTTTTCTGTGATACGTAGGTAAAGAGCTATTTTGTATAATTTTTTTTTTAAATTTTAGACTCAGTAGTTTCGGTGATAAATGGGGGTTGGGGGGAGGGGGGGAAATGGTCATTTTGTGGCTATTTTCTTAAATACCTTCTAAATTATTTATTTTAAATTTCAAAAAAATATATTTGAGATTATCATAATGAGTTATTTTATGTGATATGTAACATGATATAGTTTTAAAAACTTTATTTTTGAATTTCTCATTTACCCCCCAAAAGTGACCCCCATGTTTAAAGTTCATTTGTTAACGTTACATGTCCGTCTTTGGGTCACAAACTTACGTATGTGTACCAAATTTCAACTCAATTGGTCCAGTAGTTTCGGAGAAAATAGGCTGTGACAGACGGACAGACAGACAGACAGACATAACCCTAGCCCTAATTATACCGGGCGCGTTTTAGAATGAAGTTTTGTAAATTGAAATATCCCCGTTGCCATTATAACGCACATGGAAATCAATTTGAATTAGGATTTGCTCGAAACCATGGTATTTTACCTTTCGCATGCCTTGTCCCGTAAATGTCTCAGTCGCAGACAATTCAGACTGTAATTTATAATTTCAAAATTCAGTAGCAAGTTTTTCACAAGGGCATACGAGGGGTTAATGAGTTTTCGAATGTCAGTTGCGGTAATTACGCGTGGTGTGGCCTAAGTGGGTCAGCTAAGTTTTGAAACCGCGATACGATAGACAATTTAAGGGATCAAACCCGATAAGTCGAGATATTTTGTCACTTAAATAAGAACTCTATGCACGTCACATATAGTTCTAATTTCAAAAACCCATTTGCGCGACTTATCGGGTTTGACCGCTCATCCCGACATAAAATATTTTTAAGTCTCCTTAATAAGTATTTAGTTTTCTTTCTTAGTAAGTGTTTTCACGCACTCCTTTCCATCTTTCCCTGTATATTTGGTTGGGATTCCCTGTGCTAATTTGTAAGGTCTTATCCTAATAGCCGCATTCCGAGAATAACAAACATTGCTCGCCACGCCATGCTCGAGCGACAAACGCGACCATTGTACAGTAACGAACAGCGACAATATTAAATACTGCTGCTGCCACCCTCACTTGTCCTATGTACTTACTTAAGACCACCAAGTGTTAAGAAGTATTCAGACACCAGTCCGAACCCAACATCTCAGAGATCAAGTCAGCAAGACTATGCTAGCCCGGTGTTAAGTTATGAAATGAATAGTTATTTGTGCAACAAGAGAGGAAAGTTGGTTTTTCTTGCGAGTGTTTATTTTGAGTCCCGAGAAAGCGACAGGTTCTATAATTGAATCACGAGCGAAGCGAGTGATTCTAAGTTAGAATCTTGAGCGTAACGAGGGACTCAAAAATGCGAGATGTAAAATAAGTTTGCCCTCGTGTTGTACACATAATTTTTCACCTCAGTATTGAGAACATATTAAAGATTAAAATGTATTTCGAATTACAAAGAATAATACAGAAAAAAAAAAGTATGAAGTGGCAGTTCATGGCCTTCACTAAATTAAAAAGCTACTTTGTTTCACTCCCTGGAGTGAGGAAAGTCGCACTTTCCTCACTTCAGGGAGTGACGAAAGTAGGCTTGTTCGAGCTGCTGAGGTGAAAATGAAATTGTAATCGAGTAGATCTATTTTTTTCTACTCGTCGAGTATAATCTGTGTATTACGACTTCATATGCAACACTACAACCTTACTCTTTTCAACGTTGGATAGTCTATGGCACTTCCGACTCAAGCATAAGAATTTTATCGATACGGTTTAGTCAATTATAAAAATTTTGAAAATAGAACTTCATATATTTCAGTAAAATATTTCTTGAAATAAACTGAAATAAATATCATATACGAAGGAAAAAATGACCAAAGCCTCCAGTGTCCAGAGCTGGAATCGAACCAGCGTACCCCGTTTACCGGACAGGTGCCTGAACCGCTCGGCTATCCGGCCACGGTGGCATGGGTCGAAATTTCCAAGTATATGACAATTCCCGAAGGCTTGTGGCGCCCCCTGGCTTCCTGGCCCTTCGTATATGATATTTATTTCAGTTTATAGTTTAAATAGTAGTGTGTCTACTTGAAAAACCACAAATTAAAATATTTTCATAGAAAATAATTTAATTTGTTCTTAAAATATTTCTTGTTTAAGGAGACTCTATTCAATGCAAATTAGCCTACTTAAACACGCTGCTGCGTCGCATCTGCTTTGTGATTGCCAACAATTGCTTCATATTTCATAAACGCGCATGTGACACCCTTCATATAGCAACATCCATATCCTACGGTGGCCAAAATCGAGAAAAAAACTGTCTTAAAATTGAATTTAGCGCGGAGCAGGTACCAGGGCCTCATGAGTTACGAGGAGGTGTCGTTGACCAACCCGCCGTGCGCCGGGCCCGCGGCGGCCGCGGCCGGGGCGCGTACGAGTATGAAGGTATCGCGGGCCGCGGCAGCTCGCGTATCTTAATTAGCTGTATACTTTTGGTTTATTTACCTAAGTATATGATTCTACTAGTTGAAACTATATTTTTTTTTTGTCTCGTAGAAAAAGTATTGTATACAATAGTGATATAATCAAGCTTTTCAATCTCGTACCTTAACTTAAGCAACTCAGCAAGCTTCGTTGCTTAAACACGGTACTCGACTGAAAAGCTCTCTATTATATCACTATTGTATAAAATACTATTAATAATACGTAGTCGTATAATATATGTTCAGGTAATCTAAATGTCTAACTCATCCCAAAGGGTTAGCGTGGTACATTACGTTAATTAACAGTTGTGACTACGTTACAAAACACGGATTCTAATGACATAATTGCTAGTTGGCAATGCTCGTATCCATTACACATTACAGGACCGAAACGGCCTATGTCTCTTTATTACTCGAATATACATAACATCATTTGTGTTTGGGATGGAGTAGGCTCTGCTTTTGAGTGCACGCACACTTCCTATGTGCCTGTTACGGCAGTGTTATGAAAGATTTGGTGTTGTTTCTACAGTGTTCTTTGATGGAGTGGTTTATATAACAAGGATATGGAAGCAGTTAAATGGTTTTTTGGATGGTTGAAGGAATGAAACAGTTTATTCTCTGCGTTACTTAGGTCTGAAGTTCTACTTCGGTTTCAAACATTAATGCAGGGTCTACCTGTTAATTAGTCTTCAGCCATAATTCGTAATATACTCGTTCGAAAATATGCAG